>NC_051162.1:90048258-90151596 GCF_013339745.2 Dermacentor silvarum
ATGGTGTGTACCCTGATGACAGGCCGATCTGCTCCACTGCTGTCGCTTCGGCCACGTTGCTCGTCCACTGCCGCAACCGATGGCCACCTCCTCCTCGGACATACGCCGCGCTTATTCCTGCACCTTTGGACCTTCTGCTCCCTATGCCACCAACCATGAACCCACTGCCGCTGATGCCCCTGCTCCGAACCTTCGCTAAGTCGCTCGCCCTCACCTCGACGCCATCAGTCTTCTTCGCCCCAACCCTGTCGCTTTTCTTCGCCGCCTATCGCCTCCCGGATGCCGCCGGAAAACTAGGCACTGCAGCTTCTGGAGGTGAAGCTGCGTGGTCGACCCTGCCCTCAAATCCTCTGCTCACGTTGCCTACGAACAAAAACCTTCTTGACGTTGACGGCTATCCTGTCATTGCTCTGATCGATACAGGGGCCCACATTTCAATCATGTCCGAATATTCGCTACAGTCGCTCGCCCTCACCTTGACGCCATCAGTCTCGTTCACCCCAACCCTGTCGCTTTTCTTCGCCGCCTATCGCCTCCCGGATGCCGCGGAAACTAGGCACTGCAGCTTCTGTAGGTGAAGCTGCGTGGTCGACCCTGCCCTCAAATCCTCTGCTCACGTTGCCTACGAACAAAACTTCTTGACGTTGACGTCGACGGCTATCCTGTCACTGCTCTGATCGATACAGGGGCCCACATTTCAATCAGGAGTGCGCCTTCCGACGACGACTCAGAAAGCTCCTCACCCCAGCGTGGGCACGCGTCGTCCGCGTTGCGGATGGTGGTACTGTCCCTATCGTCGCATGTGTACGGCACGGTGTCAGCATTGCCGGCCGCCACACTCCTGTCCTCTTCACCGTGCTTGCTCATTGCCCCCACGACCTAATTCTCGAACTCGATTTTCTTTCTGCGCATTCTGCCCTTATTGACTGCTCTGCCAGTACCCTTCGCCTTGAGTTGCCGTTCTTGCAGAACCTCCTAATGAACCCCAGTGCCGCTTACGCCCCAGCAGTTTTATTCGCCTACCACCAAAGTCAATAGCCTATATTGAACTGTTGTCTTCCCCACCTGTTCCTGATGGCGAGTACCTCGTCACTCCTCTGCCCGAGATTCCACTACAGTATGACGTCACCGTGCCTCACAGTATTCTTACTATTACTAATAACTGCACTCACATGCCGATCGTTACTTTGGGTTGGCAAAACAAATCACTCACCCGCAAGGTATTTGCCTTGCCAACGTTGATTGCCTCGGCGACCATCAAGTGGCACTTTATCAACTGATGGTTCTTCCGAGCTCGGCGTGTCCCCGCGCCAGCGTCTGGCGCCGATCCCAACATAAAGAAAATGGTTGCGGCGGACCTGTCCTCTACACAGGCTGAAGACCTTTGCAAAGTGTTACCGGCCTACCGAGATATTTTCGACTTCGATGATTGCCCTTTGGGCCAGACGCTCGCGGTCAAGCATCGGATTCCTACGGGTGATGCTACGCCTATTCACTGACAACCATATCGCGTTTCTGCGTCGGAACGTCGAGTAATTCAAACTGAAGTGACCAAAATGCTAGATAAAGACATCATTGAGCGTTCTTCGAGTCCCTGGGCGTCCCCTGTGGTGTTGGTTAAGAAGAAGGATGGCACGTGGTGCTTCCGTGTAGACTACCGTCATTTGAACAGAATTACTAAGAAGGACGTCTACCTGCTCCCACGTATCGACGATGCCCTTGACTGCCTTCACGGTTCCAGCTACTTCTCTTCTATTGATCTTCGCTCTGGATACTGGCAGATTGCTGTTGACGATATAGACAGAGAAAAAAATGCTTTCATAACACCTGATGGCCTATACCAATTTAAAGTAATGCCGTTTGGGTTATGCAATGCCCTGCCACCTTTGAGCGTATGATGGACTCCTTGCTCCCAGGTTTTAAATGGTCCATGTGTCTCTGTACTACCTCGACGACGTCATCGTTTTCGCTCGCCGGTTCGACTCTCACCTTCGCGTCTAACAGCTATACTTGATGTCTTTCGAAAGGCGAAGCTGCAACTCAACTCGTCCAAATGTCGTTTTGGCCGCCGCAAAATTACTGTTCTGGGCCATCTCTCGACGCTTCCGGAGTGCAGCCTGATCCCGACAAAACTCGCGCCGTCCGAGACTTTCCGGTTCCGAAGACAGCCGCAGATGTTTGCAGTTTTGTTGGGCTGTGCTCGTACTTTCGTCGTTTTGTTCAGATTTCGCGGCAATTGCTAGACCCCTCACTAATCTTTTGAAGAAAGGCGCACAATTTTCGTGGGGTACTTCAGAAGCCACAGCCTTCTCTCGTCTCGTCACTCTTCTCACCTCACCACCCATTCTTCTCGCCCACTTCGACCCTGATGCCCCTACAGAATTGCGTACAGATGCCAGTGGTCATGGTGTAGGTGCCGTCTTAGCCCAGTGTCAGCGTGGCCAGGATCGCGTTATTGCTTACGCAAGCCGCCTCCTATCACCATCGGAGCGCAACTATTCCATGATGGAAAGGAATGCCTGCTGTTGTTTGGGCAGTTGCGAAGTTCCGTCCTTACCTTTACGGTCGTCCTTTCTCCGTAGTCACTGACCATCATGCCCTCTGCTGGCTCTCATCGCTAAAAGATCCTACAGGCCGGCTTGGTCGATGGGCTTTGAGGCTACAAGAATTTTCATATTCCGTGATCTACAAGTCTGGCCGCCGCACCAAGACGCTGACAGCTTGTCGCGTTACCCTGTTGACGACTCTGACACCTCCAATACTGACAATGCTGCTTGCGTTTTCTCAGTATCCCAGCTCCTTCATTTCCCCGACGAGCAACGTCGTTTAAGACTTGTCGTTTAAGACGTTTAAGACTTGTCGGGATCAGGCTGCACTCCGGAAGCGTCGACGAGATGGACCAGAACAGTAATTTTGCGGCGGCCAAAATTACTGGGCCTCCGCGACGGTACAGAGTACCGTCGCGGAGGATCCGGACGGCTCTGAGTTCCTACTTGTAGTACCTAAACACCTCCGCTCAACCGTTCTAGAAGAGCTTCATGACGCACCAACGGCAGGACACCTCGGCGTATCTCGAATCTATGACCGAGTACGTCGCCGCTTTTTCTGGCCGGGCCTTGCCCGTTCCGTACGGCGTTACGTCGCCGCTTGTGAACTTTGCCAACGACGCAAGAAGCCTTCCCAGCTCCCCGCTGGTTACCTGCAGCCGCTCGACATCCCGGCCGAGCCCTTCCATCGTGTTGGCTTAGACCTTCTCGGCCCCTTTCCGGAATCTACATCAGGAAACAAGTGGGTTGCCATCGCTGTGGACTATGCGACCCGCTACGCCGTAACACGCGCTCTTCCGACCAGTTGCGCTACTGATGTCGCGGACTTCCTCCTCCACGATATCATTTTGATGCATGGTGCTCCGCGTCAAATGCTCACCGACCGTGGCCGTACGTTCTTGTCCAAAGTCATTGACGACATCATGCGTGCCTGCTCAATACAGCATAAAATTACCACTTCCTACCACCCACAAACGAACGGCCTCACTGAGCGTCTGAACCGCACGCTTACAGACATGCTATCGAAGTACGTTTCAGCTGACCACCGTGACTGGGACCTGGCTCTACCTTACATTACCTTCGCATACAACTCTTCTCGTCTCGAAACTGCTGGCTTTTTCCCCGTTTTACCTCTTGTATGGCCGAGAACCGACGCTACCACTAGACACTGTGCTTCTGTCCACCACAGCTTCCACTAGCGATTATGCCCGTGATGCAATCGCCCATGCTGACCATGCTCGCCAACTTGCGCGTGCTCGTCTGCAAGTGTCTCAAGAAAAACAGAAACAACACTACGACCTCCGTCACCATGATGTGCATTTTGCGCCCGGCACCCTCGCGTTGCTTTGGTCACTATCGCGTAAAGTTGGCCTTTGTGAAAAACTGCTCTCCTGTTACACCGGCCCATATCGCGTACTCCGCCAAGTGACCGATGTCACCTACGAAATCGTTTCTCGCCATGCCCACTACGTCCTCCGCTGTGACAACCAGTGATATTGTCCACGTCGCCCGACTCAAAACCCTACAACTCTTCAAGCGCATTGGATATTTAACAGCACCGTGACGGCACTTTGCCGCCGGGGGAGTAGTATTACGATATCATCTAAAGATGTTTAAGGGACGAGCCGCCGCGAGAAAGACGATGAAGTGTGTCTTTGCTCTTGGTGCGAGCGAGTGTGGGCCTGGCTGTCTGGCTCCAGTGTAAATAGCCTGTAAATAGCTTCTTTCGTCTGTGTCCTTCCACACGTAACAATATTTCAAACCACAGACAAATAAATTGGTGCAAGAAAAGTTTTTTCTGATCATGTGCTCCGAAAACTTTTGTGCTAGCGGTTACCCCTGGCAACCACTGCCGCTGCTGGTTAAAGAGGTAATAATCACTGGCATGCAGAATCAGCACTGCATGTGTTTGACCCGTGAATCACATTCCACTCCTAGCTGGCAACGGACATCACTGCACAATGGAGAGAAACAATTTAAACTAAGTAATGGTCAGGAAAGGGCCGCCTGCCAGAGCTTGCATGTGTCAGAAAAGATTTCCAACATTTCGTACAATGCGAGCAACTTGGGAATTCCATATTTTCGAAAATAGACAGTTCAGAGAGCTCAAGCCGCAGACATAATGCTGGACCCAGATATTAATGACTCTGCGCTTCAGCAATGACCACTTCTCCACAAGCAAACCGGAAACTATGGAACAGCAACAGTAGCCACACAAGGGCCAACTCACCGCAGTGCCAGAAGCGATGGAACGCTTGACAGTACTGCATTGCGCCAAGCCGGGTCAGCTTCATGGGAGATGACCAGGTTCTTCTCGTAGTTGCTGATAGCATCGTACAGCGTCGCATGGTCGTCATACTCAGCAGAAAGGAAGTGATCCTGCAGAGCATTTCAATTTATGAAGCAGGTGCCTAAATTTGCTCGTGCCAGAAAGCTTTTCACATGAACCAGTCCCAACAAGGTAAAGAGAGCATGTGCGCAAATCTTCAAACTAAAGTACCTGAGCAAAAAAAAAGAACAAGGGAAACCGAGGGACTCGACTCCACAAACACTTTCTGCTCTGCTCGTTTACCCACCTGATGCAATTTGAGGGCCATGCGCACACTGGGTGCAACGACTCGTCGGAGGAGTTCCATATCCTGGAAGACCCACTCGTCCCGGACGCACGTGATGCGAAAGTCGCCCTTGAACAGTGCGTGCAGGCCATACAGCAGAAGGTCCACGCTGCTGGAAAAAAAAAAGAGCCAAGCCGCATGAACCTGGTAGTGAGAATGTGGTTGCAAAAGGGCAGAGCCTTGGGCAAGTTGGTAATTTAGGGCAAAACGAGCACAGCATGAAAATGTGGACAAAGTAAAAAAAAAAGAATCGTACACGGCCATGCCGAGTGTGCATTTCTTTTCGTGTCTCTGTCTTCCGCGATGTCCCTCTTTTGCTATGGTCGCAAAGCTTGGCAAAAAAATATTGAAGGGCCACCGAGGCAGAATCTTGGTTCTCTGTTAATAGCGATAATTGTTGTCCCACTTGACTTTTGCAATGACACAGATTTATGACTTATTCCTATCACTCATCGCTATGTTTCTTTGTTTTATGGCACAAGAGTGACCAGGGCTATGATGCACAAGCCATAAGACAGCATATAAATTCTTAGATTTGGGGGCCCTGAGACACTTTTTGAACATACAGTAAACCATCCACTTTTGATGACCCAGAAAGAAAAAAGAAACTATATCGCCACATGCATTAAGAGCGTCTTTTGTGTTGCCGTGGTATTGTTGCTGGCTGGCTTATGGTATTAGCCGTTAGAACGGAGGATGACAATGAAGAAGAGGACTGAGTGCTGAAGACGACAAGGTCGTGCTGCCAGCAAAGCATCAGATTGAAACTACGGCCTTTCTTTAGATTTATATTTCGCAGTGGCTGCCTCATTTTACGTGACAATGTTACGGTTACAACGCAAACAACAGCTGTCGGCCTAAAGAGAACCTTTTAGCATAACACTGTGCGTGATCCCATGTTGGACTAACATCTGAGCTCACACAAAGACCAACGAAGCGTCATGGTAACAGGCCACCCATTCTATCGTGGTAAACATTCCAAGGCCGCAAGACAGATGCACGTCGCAGTTGCAGACTGCACCTTCAGACTGGGCTGCACCACTGCACTTGTCTATCAACTCCAGTACATAAGTGCCTGGTATTCCCCCTATGACGTAATATGGCTGTCTTTTCCACAAAGCTAATCGCCTTGTGGTTGAGCTTGCCACATATAAAAAAGGAAAATCCCGCAACATATTCAAAGCACCATCATAAATCTAACACAAGGTGCTTTCTTGGTTCAGACTGTTCTCTTGTACTGAAAGCAAAACAAGCCACATGTCTGCCACTGGAACACAAAACAAGCCTAAGCCATCAACTCATGTTTTATTTTCACCTTTCTTCCTTTAGAGACTGTTCACTAAGTTCGGCCGGGCATGCCCGGTGACCATCTTCAATTTTGATTAAAAAAATATAGTTTGCTAAGAAAGGTGAAGAAAGGTGAAATGAAAGAAAGGTGAAAGAAAGAAAGGTGCCAAGAAAGGTGAAATCAACCTTACTGCTGTGATAAAAAATCTGTCTTCCCCCCCCCCAAAAAAATATTGAAGCGCCAGGTCAGTCAGCCACACTTTTTGCGAATTTCGCCATATCCCCAGTTTAGTTAGCTTCCAAAAAAAAAAAAAAAAACGTGTTGCGGCTACGGCTCTAAAAATATTTAGTGATAGAGTATGGGTCAATAGCATAAATTCTAAGTAATTATTAGAGTATGACCACTATGATGGGGAGAAGAAAAATTGTACTCTAATAATTACTTAGAATCAATGCTACTGACCTGTATTCTATCACTAAATATTTTTGCAGCCATAGCCCCAACACTTTTTCTTTGGGGGCCAATCAAAATGCGGATTTGGCAAAATTCGCGAAAAACACTTCCGACTGTCTGGGCGCTTCCATATTTTTTTCTCGCAAAACTAAGATCGATTTCGTCTTTCTTGACACTTGGGCAACAATGGATATTTTTTTAATAAAAATTAAAAATGATCACAAGACATGGCTGGCCCTTCTTATAAGCCGTCAATTTCCTAAAATATTATGTATTGTGCTGTTTGTGCATGTACAGTATCAAACTAAAAATAGAAAAAGAGAAATACACGAATGCAGAGGAGAGGCAAATACGGAAGACACAAAGCAAGAGTAATGTGCTACCTGCAGCAATGGGGAAAACGAGAGTTAAGGTTGTGTCGGGCCACCAAGGCTGCTGCCGCCAGTAACAGGTCACTAACCTTGAGAAAGAGTTGTGAGATGCGGTTCCCAGTGCTCGCCGTGCCAGCAAGCTCAACGAAAAGCACAGTGACACGACCAAAGAGTTCCGATCGTGCTCGAGGCTCTGAAAAAGTGCATAAAGAACAAGCTGCCCACCAAAGATGTCGCAATCCAACCACTCTCACGCCCCGATTTACAAATGTCAAATCGGCAAAAATGACTTACACAGGTCCATACAGCATGGCAGGTCATTAATAGTACACTACCAACGGTAATTTTTTACAAACGCAAAAGTATTTGGGTTGACTGATACAAGAAAAAATATCAGCCTCCTGACCCACCATGACGGATGTTAAGATTTTTCATTCAAGTACAGTTGAACCCACTTATAACAATATTCAAATGCCACAAAAATTCCATTGTTATAACCGATAATTGTTATAACCGGGTTGCATGAAAAAACCAAAACAAGGGAATGGCAGAGCTGTTATGAGAAAACTACAATGGCGGGGAGGCCAGTGCCCCTCCTCACCACCTTCCTCCATCTGGATTCTGACAGTGTTCACTCTGCTTCCTGCGCGCTCTGATCGCGTGTAACAAGTCGCGGCTGTTGGCGTTCAATGGCACTGCTATAGTAAAATCTCGTTAATTCGGATTTCACGGGACCGAAAAAATGTCCGATTTAAACAATAAACAAGTGCTTTCTACGTCAACACGCTTTTATTTACTGAATGAATCAGCAGAATCCTGTTTCTATTTGCACAAAATCAGTGCGGAAACTGCAATTCTTGTCAGCTTGTGACTGATTAGTGCTCGCAACGGCGAAGGCCTCGCGACTTCTGTCACAGCATGACTGCGGCGCACGTCTTCATCTGAGACACGTACGCTATTCCCTACCGCGCGCACATCCTGATAATTTTTGTGCCAGTGTCACCATGTCGCTGTCCATCGCGATGTAGACGCTGATCTTCATCCTCGACAGCTATGCAGTGAGCAAAAACGAAACTATTGTTTGTCGCAACCTACTCAACGCGCGCGGCTGACACACGCACTGAGTCAAATCGAAACTACGGTTTGCTGCAACTGCGGATGAAATCGCGGCCGCTGTCGAAGCGATCATGGATGGTCACTACGTAGTCATGAAGGCACGCGGCCAAGACGGTGCTATGCACGGCGGTGAACGCAAGAATAAAGCCTTTAAAGGCACAAAAAGGTACGAAGCGTTCCGGCGTTGCTTTCATCCCAGTAAGATTTTCACTGATGACTATGGCGATGCGAATGCCGTCGCTGCGTTTCGGAGTACGCTAACGCGTTTTGGCTCGATTGCGTCGCACATGTGCGGCGCTCCGGCAGCCCAGCGCTAAATCAGCGCAGTTGGCACGGTCCATTCATGTTTCGGAGGGTGGCACGGCGCAGAGCTATGGGCGCAGCCCATTCATGTTCGGAGGGGTGGAAGGGCAACGGGACGGATGCGCGCGAGGCTGGCGATGCGGAGAAGGATAGAAAACAGTGCACGGCTGCGGGCAACGGCTCAAATTTATTTTCTTTTTATTTTCAAGGAGTTTGCATTCCATTTCCTTTCGGCACGGACACCCAGTAGCCAGACTTAATCGTTATAACCGATAATGCGGCATGGGGGCATTGTAATAAGCGGGTTATTTCACCATAGAAAACATACAAAAGTTGACGGTGCAGCAGCTTCTCATTGTTATAACCAATATATTGTTAAAACCGGTATCATTATAAGTTGCCCAAAGCAAGAAAATCACAAAACAAAGTACAGCCCACATTTTTCCAAACGATACATACATTCAAGTGCATCCAATTGCCCAAGGCAAGCTCTTCGAGTTTACATTAGACTTGATAAAGGACCTTGACGGACACAGCCCCCACTCAAGTAAAACTATTTTTACTACCGATCAGCCAATGTAGTCAATGATGATAACTAATGATCAATGATAGAGCAAAACCACCCCACAACACCTACAGCCAGCATTTTTTCAAGTACATAAATTCCCATGCATCCAATTGCACAAGGCAAGCCCTTGGAGTACATATTATCAGACTGGTTAAAAGTAAAGGGCCTTCGCGAAAGCAGTAGCCAGCCCAGTCAAGTAGAATCCGAAGCACGCATGCAGACAGTTGATGTTATCTCACCTTTCCAGATCGAGCAATGCAGAACTGCAGCCAGTCGAGGTAAACATTGCAGAAGGAGCTGCGCGAGATCCCCGAGGCCCGAAAATCATAGTCTTCATCGATGTTCATGTTGAACACCGGGTCCACATCTGTGTAATTCCTGTCCAAGGTCGGGTGCAATGCATCCCTCACCGCTGGCAAGGCAAGCCAATCTTCCAGATGACTAGACGTGACCGTGTAGTAGACTATGGCCTGTGAAGGAAAGCAGGACTGTTAACACTGAAAACAGCACGTTCACAGAAATCCATCGGTGACTGTACTTATTTGCATAAAGGATCAAATTTCAATAGTATAAAAACATTTTGATATAATGAAGCAAATTTCCAATTTTACTGACTTCGTTATATCAAGGTTTAACTGTACCGGTTATAATGTGGCTGCCTGAAAACTCTGCACAAAAGCGAGAAAGCGGGAATTTACCTTCTGCGAAGGTATATTCTGCAGGTTATATCTCCTCCCGATTACGAAAATGGGAGGCAGGCCACTTTCTTTCTTTTTTTTATAAAAGAGGGTGTGCAATAGTTTTGGGGATGCATTAGAGTCGGGCAAGTACAGTAAACCGCTGCGCATTGGTAACAGAGGCAGAAAGAAAGGGGTGCTGGCCGTACCTTGACGTAGTAGGTAACGAGTGCCTTGCGCAGTTCGAACACCTGCAGCATGGAGACAGCCGAGTTGTCCGAGATGGAGTAGCCCTCGAGGACGTACCGGGCAGCCGCCACCTGCCAGGCAAGCCAGCGTTGGCCGAAGGCCGCATTCGCTGACAGCAGATGCGGTAGCCGGCCAGGCTCGCAGCAGCAGCAGCCCTCGTCCTCCTCGACGCCCTCCGAGATGGCCTCCACCTCTCGCTGCTGGCAGTAAGTGCCTGTTGGACGGAAATAAAAAATGGCAGCAGCCTTATGAACGGCTTGCGAATGGAATGGGAATTCATATGAATGAAAACTCGTAAACATTCGCTCACTTTATAAACGAACAAGCATGGTGTCACTCGCTGTCAAAACGCTGGCGTTGGGAAGAGCAGCAGCAACAGTGAGCGATTTGACCTTCAAGCTGCCTCTCGCTTCAACGCGAACTAAGCGGCGAGAACACAGCGCACACGAAGCTATCAGCCTTCGACGCACCTAGACTCTCTGCTCATCGTAGATGGCTTTCAATATAGCACCCGCGCGGCCACGCTCAGTCCCGCCATATGCCGCCGCCGCCAGAGTAGAACAAATTTTTTAAAAGTGCTAGCTAATTGGTAAAATTGCTCTTGAAGAGTCAGTGTCCCAGCGCGAATAGGTATAACAGCAAATGCATGTATGTAACATATGGAGGCACTGCCTCTCAAATGTTTTGGATGCAATAAACCAGGACCCATACAGTTGACTCTCATTAAATAGAACTTCAAGGAACCAGGGAAATAAGTTCCCTTTATCAGGACTTCCATTTACCAAGATAATGAGCTCAAGTGTACACAAGATGCTATATTGAAAGGGGCAGACATTATTGTCAACAGCAGAAATAAGTGTAGCAGATCTGATTACCAAGCTTCTTCTTACAAAGTTTCTAGTACTTGCACAAAAGCTACTGACTAGAGTTAGCAGCACAAAACATAATTTAAGAAAACTCAGTTTCATTTGCGGTAATATTTGTAGTTCTGTTTACCCGCATTTGAAAAAAAATGACATTCTGTTTAACAAGCTTTTCTTTGATTTGCCTTCATGCAAAAGCAACCAATCATAAGACTGTTGTTCCATTTAAGTGGCAATTCTGTTAAAGCAATTTTCGTTTACCGAGATTCTATTGTATTCTCAAAACTTATCTCAAACAAGTGCTGTCTGCAATTGGCTATCATAGCAGCTTTTGTCCCATTATCATGCTGATCGTTGCAATATAGTGTCATGCACTGGAGTGCCATGTCAGTCAGTGGCGAAATACCCTTACACACAAGAAATTTTATGAATGCTGCATGTTCAGATTTTTAAAACATGCACCCATGCAGAACAAGGTGAACCAAGGCAGTTGGAAATAAGCATCTGGAAGCACATCGTATGTGTACCTAATTGATCAGCCTACTCGCACTGAGTGATTCTTTAGGACTAGGAATCAAACCCGTAACTTCACACTCAGCAATGGTTTGCTATAGGCAACCAGCACTAAAACATTGTGCGCCGACAGCAGTGCCATGATGCACAACCTACGGCACGTAGGAAATTGTTTTCAGTGGGAAACTTTTCAGTAGGAGATGCTGCGATTTCGTGCCAGCAAATCAGCCACTCACATTTAAGCTTATGTTTAAGAATAAAGGAACCCATGGAGCTGATTGCTTCCTTTCTTTTTTTGTGTTTTCACTCAGGTGTCATAATCATAAAAAGTGACAGAATATGAAGTCACAGGAAGCATAGGAGAAGTTAGTCGTTAAGTTTAATTGCGATGTTGCATTGTAATTACACTGAAACTGAACATAACAAATACATTACAATTAAATATAACAAGTTGAACAAAAGAAATAGTGAAAACGTCAACCTAGAAAGGTTGGCTAAAAAACTTTCAAGAAGTTTCGGCTTTCGAACAAGGTTTCTTTTAAGGCATTACGGTTTCAGCAGAGAAGCCTCGTTTCGGATTCTGAGAAAGTTACGGCTTCGCTGCTGAAGCCGTAACTTTTTAAAAGTATTTTAACCTATCCTTTTTTGGTCAGAGCTTTCACTAATTCTTGCATTCAAGATCGTTCCTCCCTACCAAGTGAGATGTCGTCAAACCATCGATTTCCTTAAAAATAACCGTTAACTTCCCCTATGCTTTCTGTGGCTTCTGTCACTTGGTATGGTTGTTTTGCTATCTTGTGGCTCGACTGTACAGGAGCATGTGTGTTGTTCAAGATGTGCCATTCTCATGGTGTCTCTACTGGACAGTGTCGGCATTTCGTTAGCTTCACACTCAAAATGGTCATAGTACCTCCTGGCCATCGCTGGTTCCCTATAGCCACCGAGCTGTTCGGGCAGGTCAGATGAACACCACCCACCTCTGAACTCGAGTCCCCTGAGCTGGAACGTGACGAGCCCATTGGCAAGCTCGATAATGTGCAGCAGGCAGTTGAGGTTGTCCGAAGCCAGCACAAAGCAGTCGCCCTGCGTCACGTTGCCCCAGCGGCCGAGGGCCAGGTCCCCGTACAATGACTGTTGCAGGGACCGTGTGAGGTGCTCGTAGAAAATCGAGTTGAGATTATTGTCATCTGAGCCTGGGCAAAGGCAAGTGGCCACTGAGCTTAAAGGAATGCTGAAGAGCAACACAGCATTAGTTTAGACTAATGAAGTATAATGCAATAATAGAGCAATGATGCAATAATGATGATGATGATGCACAATGATGGAGAAAACTTGTAACAAATGACCAAGGATCTTGGCCAACAATGTGTTAAGAGTAGGCCTGAAGATTAAGATGCAGGAGACTAAGGTAATCTTCAATAACTTGGCTGAGAAAACGAGAATTCGTGATTGGCAGTCAGCCTCTGGAATTAAAAATTGAATTGTGGCGGGGCATTATGTGCCAAAACCAAGATATGATTATGAGGCATGCCGTAGTGGGGACCTCCAGGTTAATTTTGATCACCTGGGGTTCTTTAACGTACATCCAGTGCACAGTACATGGGTGTTTTTTGCATTTCGCCCCCTATCAAAATGCTGTCCGCCGCGACCAGGACTTGATCCCGCACCATCGGGCTTGCCTCTAGAATCCGTGCAAGAGAATGTTTATCTAGGCTAATTACTCACAGAACACCCCGATCATGAGAAGGGAACTCAAAGAATAAATATGAGTTGGAGCGCATATGGCAAGCATTACCAAGTCATGACTGGCAGCTTACCGCTATCCTTGAAAGGAAAAGTGTACAATCATAGCATTCTACCATTACTAACACATGGGGCAAAACCTAGGAGGTCAACAAAGAAGCTTGAGAAGAAGTTAAGGACAGTGCAACGAGCAATGGAGCGAAAATTTTAGGCTTAACATTAAGAGAAAGGAAGACAGTGATGTAGATCAGAGAGCATACGGGTGTAGCCAATATTCTAGTTGGCATTAAAAGAAAGAAATAAGAGTTGTACAGGCCATGCAATGCACAGGGCACATAACCCGTGGGCAATTGGAATTACAGAATGGGTGCCACGGGGAGGAAAGAGCAGTCGAGGATGGCAGAAAATTAGGTGATGCGATGAAATGAGGAAATTTGCAGGTATAAGAAGACAGGGGTAGTTGGAGATTGGTGGGAGAGGGCTTCATCCTGCAGCAACATAAATTGGCTGCTGCTGCTGATGATGATGATGAATGAAGTATGACAGAATGGGCTATGAGACATGCTGTAGGGGGAGGCTCCAGATTGACTGTAACCAGCTGGAGTTCTGTAACGTGCACCTAAGTCCAAGTACTCAAGCGTTACTGTGTTTTGCCCCAATCATGATATGGCTGCCATGGCCCGGAGTCTGAACCAGCAATGTCGTGCTCAGACACGGGATGTCATGCCCCGGAGACCATCATGGAAGGCAGGGAGCCTCCTTACCTGGATTTCGTTCCAGCTGCGATGACAAGCGCGTGTTCGAATGGTCCACTCTTTTGGTGCTGTAAGAAAGTAGGAGAGAGACCACGCACGCAAGCTGCATCAACGAGTGCTCTGCTGAAAAAGCGTTCTGCGGTTTACCTAGCCGAGTTCGAAAACGAAGAGAGTGAGAGTAAGAGAGAGAGAAAGCTTGCTCACTTGTAGTCCCGCTCCCAGAATTTGACCGGCCTGACGTACGGAGGTGAAGAAGATGGCGCTGCCCAGGACGGGGCTAAGCGGTGTGGACAGGATGGCCGAGATGATGGCTTGCACAAAAAGCATGGCCGAATCTACAGAGGCAAGACAGCTCAGGAAAAAAAAGAAAGCATTGCAGTGCGTTCATGCTTGAATGGACATTAATTCACAGATCTAGAAAGGACCCCCAACTTTATTGTGTCCCCCGACGTTTGTTTTGCCTGCACAACAGTTGCGACTCCTGACATTCAGCTTCCCCGCATGACATACACTTGCGAAGGTGGGAGCCAGGTATTGTTGGTACACAGCTACAATGAGAGATGGCACAAGTGTTCAGATGCTAGCGCCACCTGACAGCATGGATGGCTCGCGTGCCAAAGGAACTTGCCTTCTCCTCTTTGGCAGTAGGACAGTGGTACAGGCTGACCGACCGCATTCCCCTTGGTGTGCTTTATGAAACTGTGCCATGAACGGCTCTTCTGTTTGTAAGCTTGCACTACTGTGCTGCCATGTCCTTATTTGCCAAGAGATTTTTGACCCTCAAGCCTGAGTGCTGGAGCTAAATTAAAAAACGTAAAGCACAGATCCTCTGTTAAGTGCAATTAAAAGCTTCATTCCAACAGCATAATGTCTGAATTTCCCATTTTAGCAAATTTCCGCCCACCTGACATCAGCAGAACACTACACAGGAGCCTATTTTGGTGTCTTCGAAAAGCAAAGCTCGAGCTCGAAGCGGGTCGGTGTCTTGTGCCGCAATGATTCTCACCGAGTGGGCACTTTCAAGACTTCCCACCAAAATGCTCTGCCCGAAAAAGCTGCTGACCCAGGCCGAATTTGAGGAGTGCAAATGTAAGCTTGTGGAAGCCACAAAGACGACAATGCTCGTCTCGGGCCGATCGGGCCCCACCAGGCCGGCGCGCGTTGTCTCGTGCTGCAACAATTCACGCAATGCTTTGCATTACGTATATGTGAAACAGTTGAGTCTACCGAAATATTTTTTTGAGTTACTTCGGATCGTACGTTTTCCCGGTCAGCTTTATTTTTATCAACTGCTTTTTCGAAAACGTATGAACGAGGTTCTACTGTTAATTGAGTGCACACTTGTGTATGTATGCAAAGTGTAAGCATGTTTCTTTGATGTGATACATTCCAGGCCGATCTCACTCACTTTGAAGGTATCCATCCGCGAAAAATGTGGGCAGTCTAAAAATGCAGTGCGGTCTAAAAACATAGGCCGATCCCGAAGGAGATGCAGTCTAATACGTCTCAAAGCACTTTCTGTCAAGAGGGAAGAATGTGAGAAACTGGCACTTGAATGCACGTGCCAGAAGTTTCAAAGAACGACTTTGGCATGAATGAAGCATGCATGCGGTCGTGGCTTAATGGTTAGAGCACTGGGCTGCCATGCTATAAGTGGTTCGATCCCACCATCGGTCATGCATTTCTTTACAGCATTATAGGCAGACTTCACCAACCTTTGGAGGTATTTAACAGAAAACTCGAGGCGTGTTGAGCGTACGCAATTGCAGCACACTGCACACGAAATCGCAAAAGAGATTCGAGGTCCACAAACGACACTTTAATAAATGAGAGCATTCAAGGTCACCTATGACACACGTGCTTGCAGCTGTCGAGACATCGCGATCTAAGTTTGCCACCACATACTACGAGAGTTAGTGGTGCTAAGTTCTGGCCTAAATTTTATGTTTTGCTCGAGTTTCTGACATCTATATCATGTGAATTCCAGCTTAATAAATCCATGTTAAAATCACTTTATTGTCTGATCACATAAATGTTTCAAATGCACACTTCGTATGCAACCTATGCCAACCTGTAATAGGGTGGGCAGGAACCTATTAAAATATTCTTTAAAATTAAAATACAAATCAAGAAAAGGCTATTATTGCCTTTATTTCCTGTCTCCTCTCTGCTCTAAGAACAACTTCAAACTTCAAGCCACCTAAAGATGGTCAGTCCACCATTCTTTGAAGTAAAACCAAACTGCTGCAGCAGAAAACATGCACAAGCAATCTTCAAAGGATACGTGGGACGCTGAATGGCTGCGCAAAGGCATGGAATGCTGATCCCCAAGTGATCTGCCAGGGGGCGATGTAAGTGATGATGAAGCTAATCTTGAGCAGCAACTCGTACACCTGCAAACACAGATATGTGCTTGCAGTCACAGGCTCGGCAAAAATTTGTTCAAGGGTAGACACGCTTCAATCAGCTCTCACACGTGCAGCTCTATATTTGTCAAATCCCGAGGTCAATAGTTGCCACAACACCACTGAAGCAAGAATTTTTAGGGTAGATGGATGTCCATTTTACAAGGGCACTAAGGTTTGCACAAAGGTTGAATTAATCCAGGTTGTTTGATTGCAGCCCTAGAAACATAGCAATGTCTACACTGTGCACAGGGACGACTTAACTGCAGAGAAAGTAGTGAATGATGGGGCCCAACAATTTTTTTTCTTTTACAAATTATATCTCTTGTGACCGTCAGGAGTGTTACAGAGCTGGGCCAGCAATCTCAGAGGCCATGCACTGACACGAAGCAGGCACTACTGCCTGCTTTGTGTCAGAGGGTTACACACAGCAGGCACCACAGTCCCGTAAATAAGTGGCAGACAAGCGATGTGCAGAGGTAGCTCCAGTCAGTTCTTCTGCAAGAAAACCCAATAAAATTGGCCTAGCTGCACTTTTTGTTTCCCGATTTAACGACGTTAGGATGGAAAACTGGGCATGTTGGTTTAGCAGATTCTGAGGTGAAAGGCACGTAGACGACACGCACAGAAGAGGCACCTTGTGCCTGTACGTCTCTTGTGTGCGTCGTTGTCTAGGCACATTTCACCTCAGGGTATTCTTGTTTAAACGTAGCGTAACTTCTTTTATTGTTTATGCTTCATTTCAGTTTATCAATATTGTAGTGTCGGTTTGTTTCCCGTAATTCTTGCCAACTGCGATCATATCAAGACTCGAGTCGGGGAAGGGAGGGGCCCCCCCCCTCCCCTTTTTCTCCTCATTCTCACATGATGATTCCCACTGAGCTAATGGAAGCCAGTAGGTCGTACAGTCGAGTCTCGATATGATCACAGTTGGCAAGAATTACGGGAAACAAATTTACGGAGTTGGGAGAACTAGCGCACCGCACCTTGGAGAAGACGAACAGGCAGCAGAAGTAGTTGATGAGGAATGGCTCCTTGGGTCCCCGGTAGTCGTACGTGAAGAACAGCACCGTGAAGAGCAGCACAAGGAAATGCTGCGACGGGTCGTTGAAGGCACTACGCAGGCACTTGAGGGCACACACCACCAACACCAGGCAGCCGCCGCTGATGGCATGAAGAAAAAGGAAAGCGGAGGAGGGGGGGAGGACGACACAGCCTTAGTTTGATCAATCGATCGATTGGATGGCACTGTTACGGAGTGACTGAGTGCAAGCATGAAGAAGGTGCACGACAGAGCGACGACATCTTTGGTGCAACGCTTGTGCAGGTGTTGCTGAGCCGTTTTGCACTTATTGATCTTACCGTGCCTAGATTTCTTTAAAGGAATACTGACACAACACTTTAAACTTATCATTTTTTTCATCTAGTGAAGGTCCTGGACCTCTAAACACCAGAAAAAATACTGGCAATGAGTCGCAGCTTAGCAGACAACTGAATGAGCTGGAGCGAGTACCAGAGAGTACAACGTTGCAATTTCCTATTCCCACGTGACAACCTTCTGTGCCGTGACGTCGCAGCGTACATCTCCTGGTAAACGTAACCGAAACTGGTTTGTAGAAAGCTATTATAGTAAATTCTTTAAGGCACTCTGAGGCATGCCAGTATATTTACTTGGGTTTCGAGATCCAGGACCTCCGCTTAATGATAAAAGATTAAAAGCCTAAAATGTCATGACCAGTACTTCTTTAAATAGCATTTAAAACTACCTCTTGTCTAGTTGTCATCTGTCACAATATTTTTGTTGATTGACTCATTAAGTGATCAATTAGTATTAATGCCCCAAAGTAGTGCAAAAGGATGCCACAGCCGAAAGACTGCAGAATAATTTGGAACATCTGGGGTTCTTTAATGTTTGAGTTCTTGCATTCTATATTCTATCGAAACGAAGTCTGTTTGTTGACCATTTCCACACTTAATGTTATTGACCACAAGAAAAAAAGAAACAAAATGCATCTGGCCCACAGTTCAGCCACTATGCTGAAATGACCAACCAACCAGTGTGTCGAATGCTTGCACATCACAAAAACATCACTTGTGGGGATTGAGGGAGGCGACGGCGCCATTGCGCGGGCTTCACCTGTTCTGCTGTCCCTCGCCATACCCGCCCGCTCCCAACCGGTTCCAGCGGTGGTGCTCCACACGCGGTGGTTTGCGGTGAGGGCGGGGCGCTGACGTCACTACGCGGCCGCACGTCAGCTGCTAGTTACTGAGCAGTGGCTCTCTTATCTCCGGGACCAGCGCAGGGTATGTACATGCTTTCCTCTCGTCCGCCGACACCTTTGTGACTAGGACCTGAGCTCGCGCACAGTGCCTTTGCCCGTGCGGGGAGCGCGTACTTTGTGCTGATCCTTTCCTGACGCTAAGCCGCCGAGCGGTGCCTAGTGCTCGCGTGAGGTCGTACCACGCCGAGCTGCACTTGCCGAAAGCCAAAGGCCGAAGGAGGTTGCCTGAGCTCTCGCGAGTTGACTCATTGGTTATCGCCAGAGCAAGTAGCATAGCTGCCGGGACTTTTCCTAGCAGCGTGTCCCAGCTTGAGCCTGTGCTCTCGCAGCGACGTGCTATAGGCGCCCGTGTCTGTATTTCCGCCCTTGGTGCCCCCTTTGGTTCCCCGCCGCGCAAGCGTTTGTGCAGTGCTGGTGCCGATGAATTCAATAAACAGTTTCCGTTAACTCAGGCATTACTGTGTTTTTGACGTGCGTCACTCGGTAGCCCCTAGCAGCCTGAGCTCGCGCGTAGCGGTGCTGGAGGCGACGGCTGACGCGGCCCTGTGGCTCGCTAAGCTCGAACCCGCAATGGTTGGTCTCCTGTGAGACACTAAGAACCCACACACTTCAACTGAGGAAAGGCCAATAGTGTCGGCTGTCCAAGATAGAGCTTTCTCTCTATTTCGCGGGTTCCCTCCACCACGCAGTGCTGCAACATTCGACACTTATCATTAAGAGTGCATGCTCAAAGTACTGCACTCACTCAATGACAATGCTCAAACCTGCAGAGGCCACCTTTAGTATATCTGCCAACTTGTAAACGTCCGAGTTTCGTAGAATGCCACAGGCACAACACATAGGGGGCACAAAGGCGACAGCACGCATTCTCTAAAAGCTTGCCCTGAACACATGCCTTTCAGGATACACACACAATTTTTTTATCAAAGATAGTTTACCTTTAGAGACAGTACACAAGCACTAACCAACTTGGTGCACCAAATATTAACAAGCAATGCAAAGTTTTTATATTGCAGTGACATTATTAGCGACTCTTTTGTTACCAATTCCACCTGCTTCAGGAATTTGTCTTTATAAAGTTGTTCGAAGCGAGAATCTCCCTTGCATTTTTTCGCAGTTAGGTTAGAAGACTTCCAAAGGAAGGTTCAGGGACCGACAAGCGTAACTTCTCTCCCAACATAATTTATTTTTTGTATAACTTGATGCAACATCAAAAAAATCCCAAAATGAGTCCAAAACAAGTCCAAATCAATAAACGAGCAAACGAATTTGTAAATGTTACAAAAAGATTCTGGAGAACTGGTAGGTATACTTCAGGAATTCAAGAAACTGCTAACAACCAAGCAATTTTAAAGAAAGAGAAACAATTTACGGACAGGCTGACAGCCCCCACCCCTGCTTCTAATGAAGCCACGGCTGCAGAACTGTTTAACGCATAGACTCGTGTAAGAGATGCACTTTTTTTTTCACAATTTCAACAAGGTGCGGCCCTTACATGGGACCAAAGCTTTTGGTCAAAATGGTGCCGGCGCAACCGGCGACTTGTGCACACCCTGGCTCTCGCCATCTAGTAGTGGCATGCGGAAGCGCTCAGCGCACGAAAAATTCACCCATGAGCTCGCATGACATCGTGGCCCTGAATGCGATTGCTTCTCTGTCGATATTTTTCTTTTTTTTAATTCTGGGCTGCCAAGTTGAGAGTGCGGCCCTTATAGGGGTGCGGCCCTTACACAAGTCTATACAGTATCAATCCTGTCCTTGAAGCGACCAAGCCCACTCACGCAACTCCGAAGCGGTTGATGATGTCAGGCGTGCTTGTGCTCACGGCACTGAGGAAGAGCAGTGGGTAGATGATGTTCTTCTCGATAAACCACATCCACACCTGCAACTTCTCGAACCACATCACCCGGGCTGGTTCTGCGATAAGAACGTGGAAAGCAAAGAGCATTGTTTGATTGGTTGGGTGACTAATCGATTGACTGATTGTCTGACCGGGTTGACTGGTTTACTTGACTGACTGACCGAGTACTAAGACAACACAAGGGTTGTGGCAGTTGCCATAGTGGAGGACTCTGGATTAACTCTGACTGCACGGAATCTTTTAATGAGCACCCAAGGCGCAGCAAAAGTGCGTTTTCGCATTCTATCCTGCAAGAATGCAGCCACTGCAGTCGAGAATCAAAACCCCCATGATCCCAGAATACCACAACAGCCACTCAGCCACCACAATAGATTAGAGGTGTGAGGAAGGGAGGGGGGGATGACATTTGAGAAGCTATACCTCCCGACGACCAATGCAATGCACGTTAAAACATCTTAACATTCTGATCCATTTTAACACTGTCTGCAACACCATAGCTTTACCTACTTCACAAGGAGATGGCCTACAGGTGAGGAAAGAAACAGTGCTCAAGAACAAGACAACAGCAGTAGGAAGACTTGAGCGCAAACTAACTTCCACAAAGGTTACTCGCGATGAGGAGCTACATAATATGTGAGCACCATTACGTTCAAAAGTACAAAAAAAACTGACAAGTCACACTTTTAGCTAGGTTAGACCTTTAGTAGTTAGTTATAAATGCGCTTCCTAAGGTGATCATTTTAGACGTTTATAAACTGCGCAAGAAAACGAAGACACAAGAAGGAAAACACACACGACACCACGTGTCCTTCTTGTGTCTTCGTTTTCTTGCGCAGTTTATAAACGTCTAAAAGCTATGAACCAACTAGCCCACCAGAACGTCCTACTGAAGGTGATCACCGCCCAACAATTAACGGCGGGTGTCTGCTGCGCACATTAGTACGCATATCTATAACATTGGTAGTGTTCAAAAGCAGGCGCAAATGGTACGTACCACTGGCCATGCTGCTCACAGGAAAGTAAGAAACCTGAAGGCATATTATGTTGTGGCTTTTTTGGGCTTTTTTTTTATAAGAAGAAACTTTGTTTCTATCACCAGTCACACAGAGTGGCTTGGCATCATGCCAGCCAATGACGGACGGCAACAAGAACGGAAAACGATAACAATCATTACAATATACAGGCCTCAAGCTTTGTATATGCTTCCACCCACCAAAACAAGAATGCACACTGCGATTGACCCTTGTTGTAATTGCAAAGCTAGCTTTCCTGCAAGGCAATTTGCCAAATCAGTGATGGGGTAGTCATTCCTGCACATAGGTGCATACGAGCAGAGTTTGTTCGTCCTCCGACATGGAAAATGTAGGCGTGGCTCTTGTGATGAAACCATGTGCCAGAGACAAGCCACAGCCATGTGCAGCTAGCACTTCTGTCTTCATATGAGCCATGACTGGTGCCGCCATTAGGCAAGTGTGCAATGCAGAGAAGCTCACTTGCCTAAGAAAGAAAGGGTCCATTCT
The DNA here is from genome assembly GCF_013339745.2 of Dermacentor silvarum. Classification (NCBI taxonomy): domain Eukaryota; kingdom Metazoa; phylum Arthropoda; class Arachnida; order Ixodida; family Ixodidae; genus Dermacentor; species Dermacentor silvarum. The sequence goes on from NC_051162.1 coordinate 90,070,387, forward strand.
TCAAGAAACACGAGTGGTACACAGTTTGCAGAGAAGAGTTTCACTGACCGCGCACTTCGAACTGCTGGTGCTCGTTCGACTTGAGGATGGGGTGCGCGCAGCAGAGCCAGGGCAGCTGCTTGCGCAGCTGGGGCAGCACATAGTGCAGCAAGAGGCCCCACACGACCGCTGTCAGGTGAAGCAGCCTTTCCAGGTACGGCTGCAATATTCCAACACGCACAGCAAGTTACTTACTCCCCCCCGTTCATTCCAACAAACAGCACGCAAAGAACACTGGCGAGCCTCTGAACAGGACAGCTATCAACTACCGTCAAACCACATTGTTACGATGAACAGCATGAAAATACTAAAGTATACAGTTTGGCATAGCCAATACCCGAAAAGTAATATTACCCTGGAAAGTTATTTAGCACCAGCATGACATCATAATGCCTGCCAGAGCTCCCCCCTTCTTGATGCTTTCCACCATGCCTGAACCATGTGCAATAACGCCAGCCTCACCACGCAAACCAGCAGCACTTACAGAGTGCCAAGCATTGCTCCGAGACTTCTGACGCAGACAGCGCAAACTACACAAGATACAGGAAAAGGAACAGAGAGGACCCCACTCGGGCGGTCTTTTCCTCTTTCAGTGTCTTGTGTCGTTGGCACTGTTCTTTGCCATGTAGTAAAGACATGCCACACAACATACCTAGCACAGCATATTAACAAAGAATGCATTCCTTACATCCATGCAGGTACAGGAATAGAAGTATTGTTACTTACGTGTCACAAGTCATCACACGCGACACAAGTGACGTGTCAAAAATCACACATCAGAGTAATATGGCACATCAAAATGGTCATCCCCTTACACGGAGAAGCAGAGAGTACTGCACCAACTAGTGGTACCGGAGAACACTCACCTGAAGTGCTGAGAACATTGTGCTGACATGCACTGCAAACACGAAGATTGCCACAAAGACGCAGTGTATCGCATCCGTCCTAAGCCTGGCCCTCTGCAAAAATAAAAAAAAAAACGCCATTTAGCAATGACTACCTTGAAATCATGCAAACTACAGTGCAGATGTAGTTACACTCCAACTAATTCAATTTTTCACTAAGCCTTACGTACTTTAAAATACCCCCCAAGGCCCTCTTCTGAGGGGCTGACATGGGGGCTGAGGTGTCACATCAGGATCAAGTAAAACATACCTACATGCATATTCATAGGCACCATGTTACACCCAGGCAAAAAAAAGAAAGTTACAAGTTAATTAGCAGCTAAATTCTGATTAAAGCAAAATAGATCACATAAGTTACACAATAAATAAAAATATTGTGTTCTGTGGAGCTATACAACCTGCTAAAGTATTCACCTGGAAAACTGGAGCTGCCCACAGGCTCACAAACTTTTTTTGGTGACAGTAACAGTGCCTGTACAGAGGCCAGATTAGTCCATTCAGACATCGTTCTTGGTACGTAAAACATGCCATGTCTTATTTTGCACACATGATTGCATCAATTAAATGTTACTGAAGGGGTTTGAAGGAAGTTCTACTAAAGTATTGATAAGATCATCCTACAGCAAAGGCTGGCTGAATCCAAATTTTCACTTGGGCTTAACATGTGATGAATGCACAGTACACATCACCAAAGCAATTAAGTCAATGCAGAGGGAGTGGAAATGACATCAAATTATATCCTTAGATAGCTGGCGAGTCTTTGATAACTAATTTTGGAGGCCATCAGCAATGCCTTTACAACACTGCTCATAAATAAACTACCTGATGTGCCAATGTGTTCCACCACATATCAGCAAAAGTCAGTCCTTAAAGCAAAACACACGATTTCAATGATCACCCCGTCGATTGATTTTAAAAACCAACAGTGAATGAACCACGAACACGCAGAACAATGCAGCAATGTGCAGCTTTCTGTAATGTTCTGCATCCACAAACACAGGAAAAAACAGAATAAAGAATGCAAGAGGCACCCAAAAGTTAGCTCCAGGACTGTTTACTAGAGGTGTGCAAATACCGAAAACAGTACCTTTCAAATTAAATATCGAATCGAATCAAGGAACAAAAGCTGAATGTAGAATTGAATACTGAACACTATCAGATAAAGAAGCGTGCTGGTCTGGGCTGGTTGGTACGTCATTAGGACAGGAACAAACAGCGCTCGGACGGGACGAATTGAATAGAACAGACAAGGCGCTGAACTAACAACCGCTGGTTTATTGCAGGGAATGCAATATATACAAAACACAGGCTCAGTACAACAGACCAATAAAAACATGGTATCTGCGCTGAGATAGGAATGAAATCATCACACCACCTGCTTCATCAGAGCAGGCTGTCACGTTTTTTACAAATGTTAATCTCACAGCTATGCAGAGAAAGAGAGGGTACACTGACACAAGAGTTTCCATGCTATTGGATACAAAATGCTTCGCAAACCTCACGTGTGCTTTGCTCTGTATATCTACCTAATATTGTGCATTTATCAAAGATAGGTTTGCAGCCACATTCTTTGCAGTACTGGGCTAAATGACTAGGTACAGACTTTCAGTGAGTACACACGCTTTCTCAGCCGGTCATTCAAACATCAGCCTGTTTGGCCAATGTAGCAGCACTTGCACTTGAGCGGACTCTTATACACAACTGCGCAGTCAACATAAGGTATTCTGTATTTTTCCCTAAAAAGAGCATGTACTTACTGAAAGGGTCTGTACCTAGTCAATTAGCCCAGCACGGCAAAGAATGTGGCTACAAACCTATCTTTGACAAATGCACAATATCATGTAGATATACAGAGCAAAGAACACGTGAGATTTGTGAAACGTTTTGTGTCCAATCGCATGGAAACTCTTGCATCAGTGTACCCTCTCTTTCGCTGCATAGCTGTGAGATTAACTATCTGTTAGAAACTTTAGGCGACCTTAATGTTCCCTTTAAGTGTCTTTAATGGCGCTAGCCCCTAGACCTTAGGTAAATAGTCTTAATACACATCCTTCTCCTACCACACCCAGAGGAGCTACTGATGTGTCCTAATGTGCCTGCGGAGTGTGCATTAGGACACGAACAATGAATGTCTCATACCCCCTTAACTCTTACCCTACCATGGAGAACATAGGTGTTTTTTGTAGGTTACGGCACGCTCTTTTTTTTTTCTGAAGGAACTACTGCACATAAAATATTGATATTTTATGTAAGCAGAATGAAAGCACTTTTCACGCATAAAAGTTTTATTAACGAGATGTATGTCATAAAAAAGACATAAAATGCCAAAATCAAGATTGTGGGATAAAATTGAACAAAGTTTGTAAAGACATGCTTGTATCTACTAAGAAAAAAAATTTATGATAATTATGAGATATACAATATGTATTGTCGTCTAATAGGCACTATCTCAGAAAAAATCAAAATTTTTCATTAACAGGTATTCCACTACAAAATTTAATTGCAAGCACTACACTTGGGTGTGCCGGGCTGCGGCCGCCGATGTTCCGGGCTGGTTTGCACCATCGTCGCTTTCAGACTCAAAGTCCAACGAAAAGTCAGCATTCTCCGACTCACTGCGGTTCGATGCATTGATGAGCCGCAGAAACAGTGGAATTATGACATTTGCGATCTCCCAAAGCGCACACGCTGCTTCCGGAGCCGGACATTTTTGCGTTCTCCTTTGACGATCACAAAACTTCAGAGCGCATTCGAAATATCATCGCCTGGCGGGAAAAAGGCACACTGCTTAGAAAACAAAAATATAGTTTCTCCTCCTTCACGTCCGATGACGCAGTGTGTCCGTGAGCGGCGCGGAAGGTCTCGAAAGCAGTGTTTCAAACCATCGATAGCAGGCTAACGATGCACAGCACGGAAAGAGTTATGCAATGGCTCATATCCCCGTAAACGCAGCCTCCTCATCACGACGACAGAAGAGAAGTGAAATTCTACACTGGAATGATGAGCGGCAACGGAGCCAGCTGTGCGCAGTTATACGCGCACACTCGCACAGCTATACGCGCGCACTCGCGTGGTTGCGCGCCAACGAGCCAGCGCCAATTGTAGAGAGCAGGTGATGCCCACGCCATTTCATTATCAGGTTTGGCGTGATTTGCTACCTGTCAGAGTCAAAATCTGATAGGTGGCCTATTTCTGGCTATTTCAAGCAATATTATCTTACTACCTTCTGCACTGCCTTGGCCCCTGAAAATAGTTCAAAGAATAAATAAATTTGTGACATTCCTGATGAACTGTATTTCATATAGTATTTTGCCTTTAAAAAATTTCTAATGTAGTTTGATGCTCACCAGCGATTAAAAAAAAGTTATTTGCATGCTACTTCTGACGTTGCTCATAATCTTTCTGATTTATCTGTTAATATTTCCATGCACAAGCAAGCATTGCTAATAAAAAAAAAGTGCATCGCGAGACACATAAAGATATCACCCAGCCAAACGAGACTGGCAGTACACACACACAAAACAGTAACACATCTATGACTGTTGTCAACAAGAAAAAAAAAAACTCACAAATGTTTTTTCTAGTTTTGCTGGCAGTGGATCCACATATTCGGGAGCACTGTCGGTGGCATTGGCAGTTGGTACACTTTCAGACCACAGGTGGCGCTTGATAAGGTTCCTGTTCATTAACAATACGACACACAGCACACAGAATCCACTTAGTGGACGCACGATGGTAAGAAAAAACTCGCAGGTCCTCGCACTTCACTTGAGCAGCTGTGAGGCCCTATCATTCGTTGATTACCTATCAACATGCACGTTACTTCTTCTGCCTCATGGTCATCTCCGAGTTACCGTATTCACCTGATTCTATAATGTGCACACATTTTTCTGTATTTACTGAAAAATAACATGCACGTTAAGTTCAAGTACTACAGTTGACTCTCGTTACAACGAACCCTGATAATCGCACAAAAATTGATCGTTATATCCAAAGTCCGTAATATCCGAAACACCTCCCTTCCGAAACTTTGGTCGCGATGCCTAACAACGTTATTGCAAAGAGTGAGTGACGAACGTCCAAAGTAAAAAACAAGCAAAAAAAGTCACAGTTTCACCCAAAAGGCGAAGCATTGATCGTGATAGCAAATTAGTAGACAGCTATACGAAGCAAGGACTAATACCCCTGTCAAGCGGGCAAGTTAAGTGCACTTACGGTGAGTACACTTCGGGACCTTGAGTGACACTTTAGGCTACGCGGTTCTAAACGGGAAAACAGAGCACACTCGCAGTAAAAAAAAAAAAAATGGCGACAGACTACGAGCACGTTTTGTGAAGATGTAGATTAAAAAGAAAAGTGCTTCTAAAAAGTTATTGTTTTACGTTGTATTATTAATAAAAACAAACTTATTCTATGTTTTTTCAACAAAAACGAAAATACTTTTTTATTATAAGAGTGTGGCAAGTCAATGCCTGCCAAAAAAATGCCTAGCCAATCCAGAACGACATAGCGTCGTGCGACGAGGTGGCATTTGATCCTGCTAGAACAGAATATGAGCGCGTTTTAGGCTATTATTTGTGCGCAAGAGCTGTTCAACCACTAAAATGAACTTCTGTGTCCTTTTTTTATGCATTACAATTTGTACCATTGAAACCGCTGGCGGCGAGGCTAGGCACTCGGCCAGCAAAGTGCGTTCCGTGAACGCACTTCGACCGGAGTACACTCTTCTGCGAGTGACACTCCACTTGCTACGTTTAGATTTGGCAAAGTGCACTTAAACCGAGTGACAGTTTCCGTAAATGCACTTAACTTGCCCGCTTGACAGGGGTATTAGTTTTATTGGCGATATAAAGTTGTAAACATTCGCTTACTAACTAAATTAACAAGCACGGCGTCAAGTGCACACAAGTAAACAATGAACACATCTCACTCGATGACTGCGGAAAGTCGCTGTCAGAACACTGGAATGAGGAAGCGCAGCAGCAGCAGCAAGCAAATTGACGTTCGTGCTGTTGCTCGCTTCAACGCCAACTAAATGTCGAAAGCCCAGTGCATATACGGAGCTACCGGCACTGGGTGCACATTGTCCACACCACAGATGGCTTTCAAGATGAGGCCCGTGCGGGTTCACACTTTGTCCACATCGCAGATCACTTTCAAGATACGGCGCTCGCGCGGCCATGCCATAACCATCAGCCGCCGGAGTAGTAACAATGAGTGTTGCCTGGTCCACTGTAGCTCGAACACAATAAATGTCTTTTTTTGTTTTTTGTTTTTCCCAAGTCAGAACCAATCGTCATTACTCCCTCGCTTGTACAAAAAACTGTTGAGTGGACAAGCAAGGGCAGTGCATTCATCATTTCTGGCCATGAATTGGCTGCGGGTCGCAATCGAGAATGCTTTAAAGTCGAATAAATATGGTATTAGGTCCTTACATTCTACAGCTGCTCTCTACGGGGCAATATCACTATGTATGGCCAATAGAAAGAACAGCACAACAGCCCTGACCACCCCGTGGGCTTGGTGATAAAGCATTGTCCGTGGACAGTGTACGCTGTCCACGGAAAATGTTTTGGACAGTGTACGCCGTGGACAGTGTATGCTACTGCGAACATTTCAGCCAAGCTTTGCAGTCGTGCTCAACGCGTGGAGTTCTCAAGCGGAGCGCGAAAGCCTTTCTCTCATACGCTCTCTTTTCAACAGAAGCCATGTTCCTCACTCTCTTCTGGACACTTTATTTCGTCATATAGTGGATTCCCATAAGCGGCTACTGTTGGCCAATAGCTGACGTCAATCAAGATGATAGCCTGGTCAGACCACGCGCACGCTTGCGGCTGCGCACTCACTCCTGGCCGCTCTTGGTTAGGCGCCTTGGCAGACTATTTGACAACGCTTCAAAAACACGCAAGTTGGATGTGGCTACCATCCATCGGTCAAGTTGGTGAAGGACAAAACCGGTCCGCATAGACAGACTGGAGAATGTGAGCACGACCACGCACTCAATCCTTGTCACACATAAAGCAAACGCTGTGCATACGCACTACAGCTGCATGTAGCTGCGGTTGTCGCAGCTACATGCAAGCGGCATGTCGTCTACGCCAGTTGCGCTTCATTGGCCGCAGGTACCAAGCACACAGGGGTGGCATTCTCAAGCTATTTAGAGATGTTACCATCACTTCCACAAGATTTTACGCGATTCTGCATCGTACTTGTTAAAGCGTGCAGCTGAGATTGTTCCTGGTTGCCGTATATGCCGAAGCATGTGGTGCTGAGTTGCACGATATCTCACGAACGTGATAGTATATCTGAAAGTTATTGAGTGGGAATATCGTTCCAGATCGTAGTCGAGCACAAAATGAAGCCACAGCAAACTTCACAAAAATATGCTCTGCTGCCATTTTGTAATGGCGATGTCGCTACGTCTGACGGTAGGCCGCTGCCAATGATGTGACACGGTTTTGGTTTCATTTTCGATTGCAACGCGCAGGCAATTTTCAGACCCATTTTCTCAGAGAAAAGGTGTGCGTTAGATTCACGCAAAAGTTCAAATGGCCTTCAAGATACTGAAATCTTGTTGACCAGCAAAAGTTGAAGGCAAAGATGAGTGAACCAAACAGCTTAAGAGAGTGAAGACCACATGCTAAAGGTGACACACAAAGTCATACGTCCAAAAATCCATGTTTGCAAAAACAGCACTTCATCATGCTGCTAATGCGGTGGCCGATGAAGACTCACCAGAGAATGGTGGGATCACTGGCACTCCTGCTCAGCAGGTAGCAGGAGGTGACAAGAAACCCACAAAACAGGGAAAACATTATGTGTTGTGATGGATTGTGCCCCTCCTAGAAAAAAAAAGAAAAAGAAAAACATGCACAAGAGATTTAGCACCATATTTACACAAATTGTCACAATCGACAAGGAGCCTACACTTCAGTTAGGGACATTCATTCCTTATTACCGTGCTCCACACCGTAGCTCCGTGGCTCTTTCCACAATTGCACAACACACACTGCACCAGTCCGAGTCCTGCCACCTCGTGTTCCAGCTAGCAGCTACCATGCCTTGCGAAACACTCGCGCCATCTCTTGGTGGTCGCCCTAACTACTTGAAAGTCCACTAGCACAGCCACCGCCTCTTCACAAAGCTTCGTAATACAAATTTTTTGGATCCACTTAAAATATTCGTATGGCCTGAAATTAGTGTATTCCATAACAAAGGATTGCGCCACAACCAATGCAAAGGCCACACATTGTTTACAGCGATTCCCTTAGGCTTAAGGAGTCATTGATAGCCTTTGTGGACCGTTCTTCCCGCAATGTTGTCAAGAAGGCCCCCTTCAGGTATGCATAAAACTGTGCGCTCATTTCTTCACCCACACTGACAGTACTTAGTGCAAGCCACAATGAATGCTTTTTATGTGTGCAGGTTTCCGCCACAATTGTCAAAGGTTAATATTTCAAGTTCCGGCTTCACAACTGCACGCCACAGCCACATTCCCCTAAATGTGACAGATCTCACGGAAGATCTCACCGCGTCCGCGGCGGGTTCCCAGACCCACTAAAAAGACGCCAGACTCAAATCTAATTGATTTGATAAGAAAGTTTACGTTTTTCTTCTTACTTAGGGCTACAGTGCCCAAAGTATCACATATGCTTACGCCGAGTTTGAGGTACCTCAAAATTCTGACTTAAACAAGGGGAACTAAACGCGTAGCCTACCGTAGCGTTTTTGATACGCTGGAGAGGGTTTTCTAGTTGTAGATCACTTATCAAACCAATTACTAAATATTTTTACAAATGTAGTCTCCGTGGCCAGAAATAAAGGTGAACATGTTGTTCTAGTTTTCTTTGATGTTGAACTGTGTTTGAGCATTGAATTCGCATTACCACAAAATTCGGTTCAACTGTGATTGCATCATTGAGATTTCACTGAGCAAAGTGAACATAAACATGGCACACAGGTATATTTGACAAGTTGAAAAGTAATAACGATAATCATTTCCGCTAGGTTGTCTAAGTTCACACTAAAGCACCTTAAAAATATACTTCAAAAAAGAAACAAAAAAGCATATTTGAATTTGTCACACCAAAATGCACAAAGCGTTCAACTTGCATCTCAAAAATGTTCTTCATTAAAAAAGTTCCACTGCTCTTAACTAGAGAGAGAGAGAATAAACATCTTTAATGTGTAAGTGCAGCTTTGGAGAGGCGTCCTCATTCCAGAATGCCTTGAGCTTGGACCAAATAAATAAAAAATTTATTATTTTGCTCTTAACTAGAGCAAGTTTCGATTCCACAGACAAGTGAAGAGTAGGCCTATATTTATACAACTAGAGTAAAATCCTGCACATTATATGAACCCAAATATAAAGCTCTAATTTGGGGCCGCATATCGGAAAATTTTGCATATAATAGAACTGAAGCAATTCCTCTTTCAACGTATCAGACCAGAGAAAAAAGACCCCTGAAAATTTCAACTCATGTATAATGCACTACAAGAGATTTGACAAGCCGAAATCTGGAAAAAAAACCTGCATAATGGCAGGTTACAGAATTACCTTTAGGGCGACGTAGGCCAGTCCGAACAGGCACACCACAAACGCCAGGCTCCGTGAAACACAGTAGATGGCCGACACCAATCCAGTGGTCGCTGGTCATGCAATAGGAAAAGACAGAAAGGTATGATGAGCCACAAACATTACACAGTCGAGCGTTATATCTGGGATCGTTATAAGTGGGTTCGGCTGCATAGGCTTACTGAACTGTTAACAAAGCTTGTATGTAAATACCTTTGTCATAGTAAAGTACAGTAGAACCTCATTCATACGTTTGGGGAAAAAACGCGAGAAAAAGACATGCTAATCGAAAAAACATACGATCGGAAGTCGCTAAAAAAATTTACAGCCTCAACTGTAGTTGACACCTGAGTAAGGCGAAGCATTGTGCAAATCGTTGCGCGTATCACTGCGCGAATCGTTGCGCGAATCATTGCAACACAAGATGCCGATGCGCTACCATTTTTACGGCTTCGGCAAGCTTACATTTGCGCTCCTTTAATTTGGCCTGAGTAAGCAGGTTCTTCGAGAAGAGCATTTTGGGAAGAAGCTGATTCAAACACACTTAATTTGAACTTCCAGTATAACCAAACTGTATTTCAATGTGCGAGAGTGTATTTCAATGTGCGAGAATTCCCTGTAATACGAACACTTAAGTGTTAGTGATGATTAGTTCAAACATACCGTGTCACCGACCGTGCTCTCAGCAGCACACCCAGCTCACACAGCCGAGCTTCCGACCCCATAGTGCGACCACACAATAGTATCATATTTCGGCGCATATTACCCGCAACAAGAATTTCGAAACTTGTCACTCAGGTCAGCTCAGTACACTATTATTTGGCAGGACAGAGGGGTAGCACTTACCTGATCCACCAAACAGGTTCATGTCAATTTGCTCCAGCAGGTATGTCACAAATGTGTTGACTTGGGGCAGCAATCCCAAGCTAAAGGTCACCGGGAATGCCAAGATGAACACTACAAAGTTGAATGCACAAAAAAAATAATAAGCAAGCTTCAACAATTCATTAATCTCTGAACTTATTGCGACAGCAGTTACTCCCCTGACTACCTCCAATGCCCCTAACATTGCGTAAAACTCCAGCAATTCAGTGCAGAGCCCACCCCACCACTGCTGTATGCAGTGATGATGGCATCACAGCGATGACAGCATGACAAGAACTTGCTGTCACAATGCTGACGTAATGAGCCGTGATATGTCAAACCCACAGCATACAGCGCACAGGCCACTTATCGCACTTACACTTTATATGGAACATCACGGCGACGGCCAAGGCAAAGATTCACTCGGAGCATCTATATAACTGCTGGTAACGCAATTATAATAAAGTTAGCTGAAGGTGGAGCAACATGTAGCCCACAAAGGTAGGTTGTTTGTTACAATAGAGGACACACCATAATAACGTGAATGAAGAAATTAGAATGAAGACAATCATGACTACCGTCGATGAACCCAATGCAACATCCTCTCACCCACCTATGAGGAAGCTTCGTGCCCAAGCCACAGCTGCGTCAGTGATGAGCCGCACCCCATACAGGGTGACCTGCGGGTACTCGATGTTGGAGTCGAGCAGGAACTGCACCAGCATCAACATCGAGCAGCACAGGCAGAAGTACACAGGTCGACTGTACAGGACCACCCGGTTGTAGCCCTGCAAGGAAAATGACAAGAGACGTAAGCGCAGTCAAACTAAGAGTAACGGGTCATTCACACTTCACACAGTGTTTGATGACTGCACGTGCTCAACCATGAAGCTTCGTACAACATGCCTCACAGTCAGATTGCGTTTTTGGCACGTAAAACCCCTGAATCTTCTTTTTTTTGAAGAGTTTCTTAGCGTTACCTAGAGGGAAGACTGCTGCCTAAGTCGCTGTTGTATGCATGGGAATGCCGGTATGCGGTAGCTTAAGAACAGCATCGTTCTCGGGTAGCATGGACAACTTGAAGGCACCTCCGAAACGATATATACTCGCGTAATTAACGCACTTTTTTCCCAAAAATCCAAAGCAAAGTTGGGGGGTGCGTTTATTATGCAGGGTAAATTTTACGGGAACTTTTTCAAAGCAGCAAAAATTGAAAAGTAAGACGGTAATGATTTGAAAAATGCATTACATAACTTATCATTGCAGTAAAAATGCACGTATACTATTTGCAAACCGTAACAGCGTTGTTATTGCACTTAACTCCGCATCGAAACCACCAGACCTGTCGTCCTGGTCGCTGGCCGCTTCAACGACATCATGGATCCACAACAGCTCGTTCTCGCAGCCTGCTTTCGGCTGTATGCCATTATCGCAAGCATCACATTGAAATGCTGCTTTTCTGCACCTCTTTTTTTGACAACCGACGCTGCGTGCGTCTCTTTCCTCAGCCATCCTGCTCATTGGCATGTCGAAGTTTATCGGTGTCCGATCAGCGTTTCTGTTTTGTAAGCAGATAAACTCTCTGTCCTGCAGCAGGCGTAACTCAACTTGGGGCCCATCACACACAGCAAAAGCAAGCAACAGACACACTAATTCGACACTATGCACAACTAGGCTGACTATGCCGACCAAGTGCCGGCCGCCCCTTCTTCACTTGGACTCTCCCGTGCGCCATGCCCCCGTGCCTGGCTACACATTGCGGGCATGCTCTTTGTTATTACGTCAGAGTAAAGTCCGTAAACTGCGTTAAGCAACTGTTGCAGAGAGCTAGTTACATTTTTTTTTCTTTCTCTAGAGTCTGCGAGGTGCCTTTGCGCTGGTACTGGTGACAAGGTTGTGGTGAGAATAGGCTCAGCATTATTACGGTCGCTATTTCCGTTAGGCTCCAAGCTACCTTAATAACACGCAGCCTGTTCTTACTGCATGCTAACCGCCAGTGTTCTCTCGTCATGGCTTTGCCGTCAGTTTCTCAGCCATCAAACCCACCGCCCCTGCCGGTGTGCCGCCACGGCATGTTTGGCACTAGCGTGGATGTGTAGCCCACAGAAGTTAGCTGCAGAATTTTGTTTATGTGATCTCGGCATTTCTCACGTGGCATCATTAATAAAGATTTCCAACACAGCGACAGGCACTGAGATTAAGTGTGCTTGCTTTAAACATATGTGCGAGAGTAAAGGATTCTAGTCTCTCTGGAAAACTACAGCACAGCCGTTCGATCGTAGGAGTACACAGTAGCAAAGTTTAGGGTGCATTCATTACACGAGGTAAAAAAGATCACCGCCCAAACACTCCGTATAGATGATTAACTTGGAAGCTGAAAGGTGCAGCCCCAGTGTTTAACACTGGGTTAATCCCGCTGACTCATTAAAATCTTTCTCTATTATTGGTTACATCTTTGTGTTTCTTAATGAGGTTACACACACATTCGGCTGCGACGGAGAGAACGACGTCACTGACGGTATGCCCACAGTCCGCCGTTGTCGCTTGCGTTCGATGTATCGAGTTTGCAGCATTCGCCCGCCACTGCCACTTGCGATTCTTTGAATTTATATTGCTCCAAAATTAAATCTGTCCGTCACGTAAGAATGAATGGCTCGTACCCCCTTAAGCAATAGCTCATACCCTTGTAAACGCGGCCTCCCCATCACGACGACAGAAGTGAAATTCTACGCTGGAATGATGAGCGGCAACAGAGCCAGCTGTGGAAGAAGACGACGACGCTTAAGCCATTGATGATGATGATAGTTTCTGTGCACACTGGACGGAGGGATTTTGGTTTCGCCTAGCCATATACAGCTTCGCTGTAACGAAAATCTGATTTTTCACGACCAATCTGGGGGTGCGTTCATTATGCTAGTGCGTTCATTATGCAAGTAAATACGGTAGTACCGTTTCGTCTGTCACAACGGTCACAAAGAGTGTTCCCACAAGGCAGGACAATGGCCGTTAGGCAAAATCACATAGACAGTGGCACCAGATTTCCCTCTAGGTAACATTGTAAGAAATTCTGTAACCACAACACCTCAAATTTCTGCGTTTAATTAACCCTGTGAGGGTTGAATTTTTTTGCCAAATTCGACCCCCCAGGGTCAATTTTTTGTATTGCTGATTTAAATTTTTCGAAAGAACCTATCTGGAAAAAAAATTGTCGTAATTTATTTTAGGGTGACCGTAAAGTGATGAAAAAATCGCTTGTGTTATAAAATACACAATGTTTATTCGTGAATAAGAAGATAAGTGCACTGAAAAATGGTTGCGTGCACGTCCGGAAACCGAAACAAGTGAGAAGCCTTCGTCTTATCGCCAACAAGGTGCAATAGAGCTTTTGTGGTCTCCAAAAAAGGAAACGCAAAAACGGCAGCATCGTTTGTATATATACGTGCCTGTCCGGGAACAGGTGTAATCGCGCCGTGGTGAGCAATAAACAATCGAGTAAGAAGTGGTCACCCTTTGAGAGATTTGAAACCAGATAGCCATAAGTTTAGCGTGTGCAACAAGCAGGAGCCGCCGCAGGAGAAAACCGAAACTTTCCGTCACTGCACGCACACGCGCCCGGAAGCACGAGCGATAGCCAACACGCCATTGCCGATAAAAAAAAGAAAATGGGGAGGCATCGGCGCAAGTAAAAAATTCCACTTATCCCGTCGAGTGGCAGGACATGCCAAGAAAAAGAAATAGAAGCGATGACGTACATGTACGTCATTGACCATTTTGAAGGTGTTCGCGGAGGACGTACATGTATGTCATTGACCCTGAAAGGGTTAAATACCTGCCAAGCTGTGAAAGTTATAATTTGTACGTCATATGGACATGACACCAAGTGAGAAAGGTGGGGGTGGGAATAGACATGCATTTGTCTTTAAAGCTTGCCCCTAGCGCACGCCTTTTGTGGGATACACACACGCTTTCCTAGTGATGATGATCCTTTCCACCCTTCGTCACGAGTTCAGATGCCGCTGTGCCATCATCATAGCCAGAATCAGCTATTCTGTGCGACGTACTATAACAAAAGAATGGAAAATGGAGCGGAAAAAAAAAAGAAACACCAGCCCTAGTTGATATTTGCCACAAGAAAAAAAACAAAAGGAACACACAAGATGGTTAGCTTAATTAACCGAAGCATGTAACAAGTTCCAAATCGCTCATTGTATTCCTCAACTTGTTCAGGACTCAAGTGATACCTCAGGGAACAGCAAGAGAGGAATACAAAAGCTTACTTAGCACTACTAAGCCGAAAATAGCCACAACTATCATTTTACACTGCCGTCAGATTACCCCTTCACTTGTCAAGTTTTAAGTTTATGGGCTCCGATATGCAGCTTTTTGTTGGATAAAACATAGGGGGCGGGTTACTCACGTGAGTCGGTGAGGCAGCATCTGGCTGAACACTCTGAAAGTACAAAAGAAGATTGCCGAGTGTGAATAACACCAGTAACAAAGACAGTTCAAACAGGAGAATTAGCACGCTAACCAAGTTTACCAAGGGCATGTGCAGCCGCCTTACAGTCACCAACCGAAAAATAGGACTCAACGGGGACTAACAAAATTTCCAGATAATCACAAGCCTAATATATCGGATTCGCCAGAAAAAAAAGTAAGCTTATTTCACAAGTGGCCGTAAGAGGTGTGCCGTATGTTTGCATTGTCACTTTCGTTAATTGAGGTTCACGGTGACTAGCACGAGATGCATTAGCGTCTACAAGTGATGGCATTCTTGGCATAGTTTTAAGCACGCTATCTTATCACAGTGGGGAAATGCTGCCACCTGTTGACATGTCCGGTGCTAGTCACATAAAATATCGCGAAAGTGAAACTATCTTCGAAAGGGATAGTCCGAGAATACGGCCCAAGTTTTCTAACGCACTCCTACGCATGTACTGGCTGTTTCACACTTAGGGGAAAACTTGGAGCGCCTTGCAAGGTGCTCCGAGTTTTCCCCTAAGTGTGAAACAGACTGTACACTTGTCTTTGGCTTCGACAGTCCATGGCCACAATTTCCTAGCAATGCATACCTTTTATGCACTCAGTTTCAAGCTTTTTATGCATCATCAGTGGTCAGAACGATGCTTTGCCCGCATTATTAACGGGATCAACCAGCCATGAACGGCGGATAAGAGCATCAATGCGCACTGGGGAAACCGGGCCAACGCATTGTGGTATATGATGAGGTCGAGAGCGTTTGTGACGCATGGTGATGAGACCCCCAGCGTTCCATCGGTGGCACTTCCGTGGAGTCCAGGTACCACAATTTAATCTCTGAACACTGTATCTTGGCTAAAGGTTCACTCCATCAATAGACTGATAACCTATATAACCTTAATACGTTCGATATTGGAGTATGCTTCTATCACATGAAATCCCCATCATAAAAAAGACGCCAAGGGTTTAGAGTGAGTACAGAAAAAAGCGGTTACGTTTACCTGTCGTCGTTATGATAGATATTTTTCGCCCTCTTCCAACCTTTCTGATCTGAATCTAATCACACTCCAGAAACGTCGCCACTTTGATTGTTTGAAGTTTTTGCACAATTATGTGAATTCACCACATTGTTCTTCTCAGGATTACATTTACAATTTTCAGCCCGCTCAAATACTTGACAATATCATCCTCTCAATATTGTTCCGTATAGTTCCTGTTCAGACTTGTTTTTGTACAGTTTTTTCCCTCACACGTTTGAGTGCTGGAATGCTATGCCCAGAAATGTAAGCGAATGCCCTTTAGATGAATTTCTTACTGCTATTTCACAGTTGTAATGTACATGTAAAATTCATAGTTTTTTTCCCTACTCCTGTTATAGCCAGATGTTTGGCTGCAGTATGTACAAATAAATAAATAAATAATAAATGACATAGTTTCTAGCATGAATGGAAGAACAAAAACTACGAGGAAGCATTTTGTGACAATCTTGAAGCCTAGCCTAGAAAATAAAATGGAGGAGTCGTTATGATTGTGACAATCATGAGTGTTGGGGGAATCACAATGGCTCGCCTCAACTGCAACAGTTACAACATATGACCTTGCATATAGTCAACCAAAGGAACAGCAGTTTCTAATGTTAACAGTGAAACACGACGATGCTAAATGAACCAAACAGGCATCACGTGCACTGCAAAAACAACTGGTCCATGAACACAAAGAGTGCGCAAAACAAGACAAAGAATAGACAGATGACAGACCGGAAGAGGGCTTGCTCCTATGAGATTTGTTTAAAAAGAACTTCATTGCATTTCACACAGCAGGGCCAACATGGCAGGAAACAAAATGGCAAACCAGCAAGCACACATCACAACCCTAGTCAAAGGACAATGCACAGAATCTACAGCAAGCACCTAAACCAAGTAAATTTCTGAGGTGACATTGAGCATGTGTTGACACAAATGCAGAGTCATGAGCAATATGAGCGGAAACACTAAATTTGTTTTAAAGAAACTATTACTTGTAATGTGTGATTTGGAATGTATACATGCAGCATGTAGCTCTCCCTCTAACGTTTACAGCATTGAGCACTTTTGTGCTTGGAATGTGTGTACAGCCACTACAGCGTGTTGAAAGCAATTTTTGTGTTCCCTTTCATATTAGTTGAGGGGGCACAGTCGATGTGATAACTAAAGGGGTGACAAGCGATCATCCAAGAGAACAATGGAACGATGGTTTATTATGAACTTTGCAATGTGACAGGCTTTTGCCACAAGCCTTGTGGCTTTTTAATGATTTGTAAGAGTTGTTAAAGGAGTCCTGGCATGACATGTCTTTATTTAACATATTTTTGTTTTAAGTGGAGGTTCAAGTCCTCTAAACCCTAGAAAACATGCTGGGAAACGTCAAAACAGTCTGAATAATTCACTGTCATTTTAAAACGATAGCGTTAAGGGCGCCGTGTCGCAGAAAATCCGGCTTCGGCGTGTGGCGTCGGCGTGCGATGTCGGCGTCCATGGCAGTGAAAATCATCCCGAACCACCCCAACCGCGCAGGCCCTCCACAAGGTGCAAGGTTTTGGTAAACAAAAATTTAATTTCTCACAGTAACATCTGTCAGAAAAACAGTAAAGTACAACTTAACCACAACCTACAGACATGGTAGCGTCGGACTGTAATGTGAATGTACGAGAAAACATAATTCTGTTACGAGGAAACTCAAACACAAACGCCTTTTCCAGCATTTCTACCACGCCTACAGCTGCACGCTCAGGTAGTTTACTTGCGAAAATGATATTCAGATGGCGCTCGCATCCTCGGCAGGTCAAATTGCGACTTTGCCTGCCTAAAGCGTTATGGACGCGCGCGCGCTTCGGGGCAATAGCAAACCATTAATAATATAATAAAAAAAGGTGCTAGGGCCTTCACATTTTATTATAACAAGACTTATATTACCCCTAGAAAAACGTCTTCTTAACAACGCATTTCTGTTTAAAGGTGAAGCCGACTTTAAGGGGATCGGTGTAAGCTTTGTCTTTGTAAGCTGGCTTACCCACGTTCTGGGTTGCAATGGGAAAGCCAGCTTACAACGGGGCCCAATAATGGGGCTCGAACGGTGTCCCATAACGCTATCGCGTTCAACTCTTAAAAGCGATACTTAAGCGTCCTCCAATCTTTTGTTTCCATGAACCAGACTCAGCTTCAGTAGCAAGGAAATGGATACTCTATCACGATGCCATGATAGATTGGCTCGCTACAATAGACACAGTTGACACAGACGTGCGCATTACTCAGTATTTCTTGTGTGCAACGCCACCATACCTGGCCTTTTTGCTACATGACCTCAGCGAATTTTGTTGTGTCGTGACAATGACGCCAGGTCTGACCTTTTGAGACCAATTATAGCATCAAATTAAAATATCTTCGATGTGTTTCTAAACCTGCATAAAGTGCCATCCTTTTACATACGAGAAGTGTGGAGTCCACTTTCTACAAATTTGCAAATACGCGTCAGTACTACTCCTTTAAGTCTTCCACATCCCCACAAAACAATTCAATGAGTAAGGCAACATTAGGTTGACCCCAGATGAAAATAAATAGTTTTGGAAGAATACCGTATTTACTCACATAATGGGCGCACTCGCGTAATGAACACACCCTCAACTTGCTGCCATGAAGTAGGAGAGACATGGTATGATTCGGTATCTGATATGGCATCCGGTGGGTACGATTGTATTGGACACTGTATCAGATGCCAAATCGGACACCGGATCATACCGTGTGTCTCCTACTTGTATTGCGATAGCAATTACATGGACGCTGCAGGCACATTTTTGCCGTCAGTGTAAACGATTGCGCCTCAATCTCCCACGCTCGACGGAGGAAAGCAGGGCGGAAACGCACCGTATTCCGTTGTGTGCAAGGTGCCGGGGGGAGGGGAGGGAGGGGGGGCGACGCAGCAATTGTGCAATGCACAGCCTTATCTTAAATGTGAGCTGCGACAACGGCTTATACCTTTGTGCGTGCTCCATTCTCACCACTCAGTTTGCGTTGAATCGATATACAGCACGAAGGTCACTTCGGTCACTGTTGCTGCCGCACTTCCGCACGCCGACGTTTTGACAGCAAGTGTCCACGGTCATCGAGTGTGATGTGTTAATGTTTGCCTGTGTGCACTGACACCATGCTTGTTAATTTACATAATGAGCTAATGTTTGCAAGTTTATACGGCCGATAAAACTATTATCATTTGTGTAGCTGTCTACACATTTGCTATCGCAATCAATGGTTCGCCTTTCGAGCAAAACTGAGACTTTTTTAGAGGTGGCTGCGGAAGAAAAATCGGCCAAAATTTTACCCCGCATAATGAACGTACTGAATCGATATACAGCACGAAGGTCACTTCGGTCACTGTTGCTGCCGCACTTCCGCACGCCGACGTTTTGACAGCAAGTGTCCACGGTCATCGAGTGTGATGTGTTAATGTTTGCCTCTGTGCACTGACACCATGCTTGTTAATTTACATAATGAGCTAATGTTTGCAAGTTTATACGGCCGATAAAACTATTATCATTTGTGTAGCTGTCTACACATTTGCTATCGCAATCAATGGTTCGCCTTTCGAGCAAACTGAGACTTTTTTAGAGGTGGCTGCGGAAGAAAAATCGGCCAAAATTTACCCCCGCATAATGAACGTACCCGCCAACTTTGAAAATTCTCGAGAAAGAAAATGCATTAAGTGCGGAAGAAAAATCGGCCAAAATTTTACCCCGCATAATGAACGTACCCGCCAACTTTGAAAAATTCTCGAGAAAGAAAATGCATTCATTATGAGAGTAAATAAGATATTTTGCTAGTATAAACTGATTTACTATATCTCTTTATTGTCGCTCTAAAAAATTTTTTTTCGACCCCAGAGGGCACTGACCTTGAGCAGGCAGTATTGGCAGCTGGCCATGACAAAGCAGAAGAGAAAGCCGTAAATGTCCTGAAAGAAGCCCCTGAGAGGCACAGGGACCCCAGGACAGCCACCAGGACCGCCAAGACAATGGACAGGACATTCTCCATCACCGTCAGGTTTCTGGACAGCAACCAACGAGCTTACAACGTTGTAATGCGACAGCATTTACATCCAGGTAAAAACTGGGCATTGTAACCAAGATTGTAGCATGGGCCAAACCCGGAGGTGGTCTAAAAAGCATGGATAGGCTAATCCTGATACCAGTAAGCTACGTGTGTCCTTGTAAAGGTTTTAATGCGGGCTTGATGATTTCGATATTTAGCTAAGTATATGCACCTTCACAAGGGTTTTAATGTAATAGCATTATACAGATAAAAACTTGGCCTAGGGCAATTTACAAAGGTATGTCCTCGTAGCCACAACTAGTAGAGTGAAAGTAACCCTGGGATTCACATGTGACCATGAGGTAGGAGAAGTCACGCAGATGTCGACAGGTCATTATTGAATCATAGAATCTCGTAATGCTATTGCATTATAGACACTTCAATGAATTTTGAATTTCGAAGCGAATTCGAATAATAAAAACCAAGTGTGAATCATATTGAACATTTTTCAAATACGAATAGTATTGGTATTACAAAAATGCGATTTCTGTTAACCAGAGGTATAAAAAAAAAATAAAAGCAAGTTTAGTGCACAGCAAATAGCATACAGGAAAATTATGCATTGTGGTGAACAAAATTCTCTAGTACAACAATTTTGCTTGACATCATAACGGCAGTTATATAATGTTGCCATGAAGGAAGGATAGCTGCTCGACATGCTTGGAGAGCAAAGTCCATCCTCCTGCATGTCACAATTCCTTCAGACATTCAAAAGAATTGATCACTGGACACACTAGTGTCTGGTATCGGCCGGTATCTCATTGCAAAGCCAAGCCAACATTTGGCACTATGCTTACACCACCCCTAATGTTGATCTTCTTTTTAGTCTAAAATTTCATCATGCATACATTTTTCAACTTGTGCTTGTTGCAGTGAAAATTGCTGCCACAAAAGAGTAAAAGTTGCTGCTAGCTGATGAGCTTATCAAGGTTTTTCCACAGTGCTGACACGGAAGAAGCCTCTTCAGAAGCTTTCG
Source organism: Dermacentor silvarum (assembly GCF_013339745.2). Taxonomy (NCBI): domain Eukaryota; kingdom Metazoa; phylum Arthropoda; class Arachnida; order Ixodida; family Ixodidae; genus Dermacentor; species Dermacentor silvarum. The sequence continues at coordinate 90,091,345 of NC_051162.1, forward strand.
ATGTTGAGGACATATCTGGGTTCCTCGCTTCTAAAGCCAGCTTTTTAATACAGTTCGCCACGGAAGCATCCTGGTAGTACTTAACTGCTTTAGAATGACGGTCTAAAAACATTGCCAAGCTTGCTATTTGGTCAGATTTGTAGTTTCGAAACCATGCTTGTAGGCACTTAGATTAGTAGCAGACACAGAGCTTTCCACCTGGCAACTGGTGTTGTCCAAATGTATGAAGAGGCACTGTGGGTACACGAGCTGACAGTGCCGGTCAGCCATAAGCACCAGCAGCGGCCCCGCGACAGTGCCCCCTTTTCACTTGTGACATGCTTCACTTCACCACAATATATTCTGTATGCTTCGACGCATAACAGGGCTGCACTGCCAAGAAGTTGAGTTAGAGAACCGACAATAACAAGTTTGGGGGGATAGAATATTTTGAATAGTAAAAGTGTCCTTTGAATCGAATGCTAATCCTTTCGAATTGAATATTTAAAGTTTCGAATATTAGCAGACCACTACAACATCTAATTTTGTTGAGTAGAACATTGCCGCTGAAGGAAGGATAGCAGCTCGACATGTTTGGGGAGTGCTCCTCAATTTAGATCGCCAACACCATAACAGATGAGTTGACGTATTCTCAATGTGACCTCCCTGTGCCAGTGCTGACGTCACACGAAAGGTACTATAACCCAATATGGGCTCAACTCCGGAAAAATTTAAAGGATTTTTTTTTTTTTGTCAATGAAGCGTGGCACATACCGACTTACCCAAGTCAACGTGAAATAGGTTAGACACAGAGAAACAAGCATACCACAAACTGGGTGAAGCTCTCATATAATGCGTCACATTTTTATAAAAAATGAAAGGAAAGGCCACACCCACCTGTCCAGGACAGTGATGAGGGCCAGGCGGTCGAAGCCCACCTTGATGGATTTGCAAGGCAGTAACCGGAAGCGGTAGTAATGCCGCGGCTTGCCGCCCCGCAGCGTCCCACTGCCCACAAACCGCATGTGACACGTTGAGTCCAGCTCAGTGTCCTGCAAGACGATAGAAAATAGCGTAGCTTGCACTGGAGGCGCAATGCTAAAGAGACAGCGGAGCTGATGGGCACCTAGCTAGTCCTGGCTTTTGGGCTAGGCTAAGCACTACCAAGTCATCCACAGCATTTTCTGGAATTTATCGCGAAGTGCGGCCTCGTCTTCGGGAGTACGAACTATCTTTGGGCGTCCCATGGCTTCTACTGATCGAGCACCGCAGCGCACACGCTTACATGCTGTTGCCCAAGGAGGTCTAAAAAAAACTGAAGTTTTTTTTAAACCGCCTTGTTGCCTCAATGTCAGCGCATGCGCAGATCCAATCATTATCACAGCGCATGCACAGATCTCAGCGCGGCAGCGGAAACCGGTTGCGCGCAATGGCTCCGAGCTGCTGCCTAGCTACTGCCGATGCCGCCCGCGTTTCCCCGGCGCGAACGCGGGAAACGTGTTCGCTGTAAGCGCATGCACAGTACACAGGCAGTAGGTTGTGCCAGGTGTTCTAGCAGCTGAGGCGTCGCTGGTTGCCATGGCTACGGCGCAGCTGGCTTTCTGTGAAACACCTACATTTTACGGCTAGCTTAAACAGCTTCGCTGTTAATATACTGATGCCATGACACATTGACCAAGGCAACAGTAAAGACGTTTTTAAAGAAGGAAGTTGGGCTAGTTGGTGTGTAGTATCCCGGGATTGTGACATATTAACCAGCGCTAAAACGACACAGAACAAGAACGGGGACTGCGCAGAACAGAATGCTAGTCTTCAACTGTTTTTTATTATTATTATTATTATTATTATTATTATTATTATTATTATTATTATTATTATTATTATTATACCCTCGAGGCCTCTGGGGTGTTACAGAGGGTCAGTACAAAACATCTGTCAATGTTTTGTCACCAATCTTTTACCTGTCAACATGTCCCACTTGCTACAGTCGAATATAGCATGTCATGCTCTTTTAACTGCAGTTGAAGGCTAGAATTGTGTCTAGTGTGCTGCTCATTCTTGTCCTGCTTTTCCATAGCACTACTTAAGTATGCCACAATCCTCAACACATTCATCAGCCTCAGTAAATTCTACAGCAGGTATCACAGTTGTTAGGTCATCCACCATGATAGCTCTGCAGCTATGGCTTTCTGCAGTTAAGCGCAAGGTCATTGGTTCGATTCCTAGAGCAGACAGCCATGTTGCAATGGAGGCAGAATGCAAAAATGCTTGTGTACAGCGTGTTGATTGCCTGTTAAAGAACACCAGGTGGTCTAAAAAAGTCTCGAGCCTTCCACTGCCATGGCATCTCTCATAACCCATTAAATACAGTAACCTAATTTAAATTTCAATCATAGAAACCAGACCTAATACCTGGCCGCTAGATATAGTTGTAAATGCATATTCCATATAAACGTCGAGTTACTGCAGCTGCATCAGAAGTTGCATAGGCATTACGGTAAGACAAAGGCCTGATAGCATGACAATGTCTTGCGTTGGACCATCTGCAGCTCAAACGAAAGGAAACGAAAATAACATTTGAAGCAATTGCTTCAATGCACTTTAGTAGCACCAAGACAACTATTACAGTCAACGCACAATTTTTCGGAGTCCCTAGAGGCCACAAAAATGTCTGAAAATTCGAGCAGTCCGAAAAAATTATTGCGTGCCTTTTACTGGCCCCGAGGGTTCAAATCGCCACAGGCACATCCGAAAAAGCTCTAAAGGCCTGTCAGTACACTCATTAGGCATATCGGTGCTCGTACTGTGATAGGAGAAGGCGGGTGCATGCGTGTATAATTAAGGGAAACATACCATGACCCTTGACAATTGCCCTCTTCCCACTCTTGGCATGCTTCACCGCAAGTCTTCACGTATGCTTCATAGCGTAATACTTCTTTATTGAGGCGAAGCTGACTTCCAGGAAGTGGCATTGCACAATGCGCCGTGCTTTCCGAGCTTCGAAGCCATTGGCGAGGATTACAAAGGCGTTAACAGCGGCGAATTGTTTCAATGAAAAACACAGCACTAAACAGAAAGAACATTGGTAGCAAACGTCGAAGTAGCTAGGCCTAGCGTCGCCGCGATGGTGGGTACGGCTGCCAGCGAATCTGCGTGCGAGAGCACTGGTTTGAGACGGCGAGATAATCAAAATTGCAGCAGTGGTGGCTTCGATTAATGCCGTTTCTGATCTGCGATCATGGCAAAAACTCCGGGAAATTGGATGGCGAAGGTTTCTTGCGTCCGAAATTTCAGACGTTCTTATACATTGACTCTATGGGGTACGTGGTGGTGCCGCGAACGCGTACAAATAATTGGGCATGTCCAAAAAGTCAAGTGACCGGAAAATCGGTTGTTGACTGTATATGCCCTCCAGCTCAAACCACCTCACTGTTATTCACTTACTTCAACAGGGCCACCTCACCTGTGAGGATGCCGTCTGAGACAAAGTCGCAGCTCCGACTCCGCCGCCACTCGCCGCCGCTGCCATAGCCATGCGGCTGAGGAGAGATTCCGCAAGAAGAACTGATCCGCTGCTGCCTCTGGAGCCGTCAAACCGGACACTGGCCCCTTCGCCGGCCCCACCCAAGTCGAACCGGTTCTCCAGCACTGTAGCCCCGCCCCGCCTCAGTCCAAGCGCTGCCGCCCCTACTCCAGAAGGGAGGGAGAGGTCCAGTGAAGACGGCACCACGGCTCCGACGTCCTCACCTCGCTGACCACCGCTGTGATGACCACGCCGACGGTGGTGATGTCGAGGTTGGTGAGAATACTGTTGCAGCGACGTCGAGGATGACGGTTGTTGCTGGAGGAGTTGCTGTTGCTGCTGCGAATGAGAATGGGGGGTGTGGTGGTGTGGACGGTGCTGAGGGTGATGAGGGGATGGCCGCAGCTTCGAGCCTGTCACCATGGCGATGGAAGAAGAGGCCTCTGTCGTGGTCACGCAGGGCGTCATGCCGGGTGCGGGACTGAACCCCATGGCAATCGGACAGCTGCTGTGAGGGGGCACAGAAGCGGAGGCAGCGGGACTGTCGAGCATCGTGGTGGAGCTCGAGCTTGAGCTGCTGTGAGACGACGTCTCCCTGCGAGAGTCGACACATGACCTTTGTTTGCTCGGCAAAGTCATGTCATAGTTGTGCACTAAACTTAAGTGCATGCTAGGCCTCATTGCACGCTAAGCCTAACTGCATGCTAAGCTTAGTTGTATGCTAGGCCTAGGTGGATGCCGTTCCTAGTTACATGCTAGGCATTGTTCTTTTGAAAAGTCATCCTCTTTATTTTTGACACAACCAGTTGCAGGCTCGGCCTATCTGCATGCTAGTCCTAGTTCCATGTCCAGCTCACAAGTTGGGCAAGATTTACCAGCCAGTAAATCATTAAAAATATTAAGCTCGATTATGTCTTTTTTATGTGTGTATCTGCACTCTGGTAACAAAATGCTGTTGCACCCAGCAAAAATTTATGTCCGATCTAGCCTGCAGAAGTAAATGCAAGCAAGAAAATGCTCACAGCAAAGCTTTATCATAAAACACTCATCCCAAACCATGTGCTTCATTTGGAATACAGTCAACGACCAATTTTCCGGACACCCGATTTTTCGGACCTGATAATTCAAACGCCTTCGCGGCCCCGCCACGTACCCCTAGAGTAAATGTCTAAAAACATCCGAAACAGAAAACACAAAATACCTTTGCCGCCCAATTTTACAGACCTTTTGCCATGACTGCAAGTCCAAAACGGCATTAATCGAAGCCACCATCGCCGCCATTTTGATTATCTCACTGCCTCGCACCGGCGCTCTCACAAGCAGATTCACTGGCAGCCATAGCCACCAACGCGGCAACACTAGTTCTAGCTACTTCGATGTTCGCTATCAAGCTTCTTGCTGTTCGGTGACGTGTTTTTCATTGAAACTATGCACCGCTGTTAGCAGTAGTGCTGACTATGTCTTTGTAATCTTCACTAACGACTTCAAAGCTCAGAAAGCACAGCATGTTGCATAATGCTAGTTCCCAAAAGTCAGCTTCGCCTCAATACAGCAGTGTTATGCAATGAAGCATAGGCAATGTATTGCGGTGAAGCATACCAAAAGTGGGAAGGTGCAACTGTCACGGCACACGGCATGTTTTCCTTGATTATAACTGTGGGCACCTGCCGTCTCCTATCACAGTATGAGCACCAATATGCCTAAAGTGTACAGGCAGGCGTTTAGAGCTATTTCGGACGTGCCAGTGGCGATTTGAGCCCTTAGGGGCAGTAAAAGGCATGCATTCATTTTTTTCGGACTGCCCAATTTTTCGGACGTTTTCGGCACCCCTAGGAAGTCCGAAAAATCGGACGTTGACTGTATGCACTTTCACTGGCCCAATTATCATTCATATTATCATTTTCGTCACAAAAAGGCCATGTTAGGGAAATACTCACCACTTGCTGTCGAACATCATCTGGAATATCTTGGTGTCCGGCGACATCTCAAGGCCCCTTGACACGCCTGTGCTGTTCTCATCAAAGGTGTATGTCTGCCAGTTGCCTGAAGTACAGTAGTACAAATTTCTTGTCAATATCATGCCCTCTACAATTCTTCCTTTTTCCTTTTTTGTCATTTTCACCACGTCCAAGTGAAACTGTGTCAGAGACCACTATATAAGATTAGGGGGCACTTTTCCACTAAGAGCTTTGGAAAAAATCTACCGATGTTCCTGTTTTTACAGTTGGTGGTGCGATAAAACTAGGAAATTTGTAGGCGTCAGCTGACGGGGTCAGCTGAATCAAGACCAGGGTAACTGGAGATCAGTGGAAAAAGGCCTTCGCCTTGCAGTGGACATAAACAGACAAATAAATGATGAATGCTTCACTTACCGTGTTCATCTTGGAAGCAATGTACTGCACCGGGCGAAGTGTCGTCATGCGATATGGCCAAGTGGGTGCCAGGTGTCGACAAGATGCTCGCCAGGAGATAGGCCGGCGGTCCCCGGTCGGTGCAGTTCCGCCGGCCCGATGAAGTCCAGCCAGCCATCGCTGTGGCTGACTCTTCATCCTTCTCCCTGCATAAACAAGGCGGTTGGACAGCACTTACAACACAGTAGAGTCCTTTTGAGATGAGCTCGGCTAAATTGAATGCTCCAATAAGCTGACCAGTTCCGAACATGCCTGTTTTCTGTTTTGTACTCCATGTATTCCACACACTACTTTGGTTTGTCTGAAGTTCAAAAAAGAACTGACAGATTTCCTAGGCTCCTTCAAGTTTGTCTTGAAGAAATTCCTCATTAGGTTTTGTCAGTGAAAAGAGACACGCACAGTGTGTAGATCACGTGGTGGTGACCACATCTGCAAAGTACTACAAAGACATACTTCGCAAGAAAAGCTACAAAAACAAAAGCCCTAATGCCCTCTTTCCTGGAAGGGCCACTCTCCCCAAAAAGCCTCAGGGAATATGCCACACAGCAAGAAAAGGAAGGAAAGGAAGAAAAGAGAGGAGGGCTGTGACGTAGCATCACGTGGGCCCTAGGCTCTGCTATGGGAGCAGACACAATAGTAATGCTGCTTCAAAGCACTGGCTGAAGGCAGCTTGCCCCCTCATATAATCACCTCGCAATGTTTCATTTTCTTATATCTCCCTTATTACAGAACCCTTTTTCAAAATTCTTGCAGGAGAACGTTCCCAGCATAGCGCTTTGTAATTTTCAGTTTACAGACCCAATTATCTGTACTGTAGGAGCACTGTCTGTGCCCCAAGAAAACTTCTGGTTGTGCGTTTTTGGCGCATAGGTTTGTTAAGGAATAAAGCATTGTATCCTATAGTTCATTACAGGTACACATTCTTTATGCGTTCAAGTATAACAAACGTGCCTCATGCGTCGAGCTTATATAATATTGTTACGGGGTGTGTAGAAGGCGTTTATCGCCCAATGCATCATTTCTGATACGCTCAGTTTAAGACCTCAACTTTTCTGTTTAGGTGTCAAAAACTTAACCCAAAGCCAATATAGTCGACTTCCATTGATTCAACCCTAACGTGACCAACGAAACTGATCAAATTATTAGGCAGGTCAAATTAAACACACTGCTGATTCATTTGGTAATCATTGCCTGATCTTAGCATGCCCCAGAATCAAACATGCACCAGCTTTCTATGTGTCCAATGCAGAAAATTAACATAGAAATGACATTAAAGCTCCTGAACAAAGCAGAAATCTAATGCGTGCCCGACTTTTTTAGCAAGAAAAACGGGCAAGGGTCTAATATGTATTGCACCATAGCGGCCGGTTTTCTAAAGTCAGCTTCGCCTCACGGTTTTGAATTCAGCTTCGGCGCAGTACATCCGTGTTATGCGGTAAAACACGAACGCTGCAAGGGCAGTTTTGGTTTTGTGTCGGATTGCACCGTGCAAGCAATTTTCGGCATACCATAATTGCCTTGAAAAAAAAAAGGCAGGTGTTATAATCGGGTCATTGTGAGCTATGGTTTTTGCTTGAAAATCTTTCCAGGAGAGGCCAAAAATAGGTATTTTTGATTGGAGATGATGCGTGTTCAGCGCATTCACTGTCCCCATACTTCGCCGTAACAGATGCTGCCACTAAAGGGGTCACTATTGAGGTCACCATATGGGTCAGGTGCAAGTGTGCTGGCTGGTCAAGTTCGAATTATCTGATGAAGGCCAATTTTACAATCGAAATAAAGACAGTTGGAGCCCATAAAAATGCATGGCCACAGGCCAGGACCTTGGTCAAGATCAAATTAACTGAAAAATCAAACTAGTAGTGCTTTTGATGTGAAGCTTTAGTCATAGATAAGAAAATATGATAGTGCGAATAGCGGATTTTGAGTTCGAAGCGAATTTAAAGCGAATACTGATTTTGGTCGAATATTTTTGAATCGAACATGGCATAGTTGCCGTTTAAAAATCTTGGCTGCAAAGTGGCATGCAAGTGAATTATTGGATACGTGTAATGACTAAGTGGACTAATTTGTAAAAATGAGATTACAATTAATTCAAGAATGACTTATTTATTGAAATGCATTTGACAATGTGGATGTCTTTCACTGATCTTATTGCTTTCTTTCGGAATATTATAGTTTATATATTTTCAAATGGTGTTTATAGGTTTTCTCACAAACAACCGTTTCTGAGCAATTACGAAGGTTATGAAAAATATTTAAAGGTCTGAAAGTGGTTTTTCTAACTTAGTGTCTGGACACAGCGGTGAGAAAAGAATGCTGGCAACCAGGGCGCCAAGATAGCAATGGTGACACTGGCATATACCGGCATATCTGGAGCTCGTTGCTCATTTCTTTTGCCTGTTGTTAAACAAAGTTGATGAAATGACTACAATTAATATACAGTCAACGTCTGATTTTTGGACTCCCTAGGAGCCGCGAAAACGTCCAAAAAATCGGGCAGTTTGAAAACATGAATGCATGCCTATTACTACTGCTCCCAAGGGCTCAAATCACCATAGGCATGTCCAAAATAGCTCTAAAGGCCTACCAGTACACTTATTAGGTGTATCAGTACTCGTACTGATATAGAAGACAGCGGGTGCACGCGTGTATACTTGAGGAATACATCATACCGCGTCCCAGAACAATTGCCCCTTCCCACTCTAGGTATGCTTCACCGCCTAACACTGCTGTATTGAGGCGAGCTCACTTTCGGGAACTGGCATTATGCAACGCGCCGTGCTTTCAGAGCTTCGAAGCCACTGGCGAGGATCACAAAGGCAGAGTTGGCACCATTTCAGTTTTCCAACAGCGGCAAACTGTTTGAATGAAAAACACGGCACCGAACAGCAAGAAACTTGGTAGCGAACATCGAAGTAGCTAGGCCTAGCGTTACCACGGTGGTGGCTACGGCTGCAGCGGATCTGATTATAAGACAGTAAACAAACTCGCGATCATTTGCTAACACTTGAAAAGCACAAATATTACAACTGCTCTCGAAGCGAATATCGAATAGCGTAATATTCAAAACTACGATTCGTAAATTCAAATATTCGCACAACACTACAAGAAACCAATTATCAATTAATTACTACAGTGTAGATCACTTATAACTTAAGTCGTCGGAGTCACTAATATCCGTACCAAGTTGCCGACATTCGAGTGTTGCCCGTGCCCTCACTTTTGTTATCAAGGTGGTTCCTCCACTTTCCATGTGCCGTACAGCCATTGCAACGCATTTCATTGATTCAGCACCAAACCACAACTTTGGTCGCCGACGAGGCGTGCCAGTTAGGTCTAGCCGGCAGGGGTGTCGGGCGGCATGCCATCGCGGGGAACTCGCCCTTGGTAAGTTTGTATCTGTAGATGATTACATAGACCCTACACATGCGATCACACGCACGAGCTGCGCTCACAGCAATGCGTACGAAGCGGAGTTTGGTTCCTCAGGCGATCAGCCACGGCAACTACTACGAATGCCTACCAAGTTTGTATGTGCGCACACTGGTACGAACGGTGGAAGATCACAAGCGCACATGGAGACTAATGGCTAAAAACTGAATTTGCGGAACACTGCTTAAACTGAAAGCGTCACACGCTTGATATCTGCACTTCACGCTGTGCATTGTGACGTGTGCACAGAAACCAAAGCCACGTTCAGTGCAAAGTGCACCGCTGATAAGCAGCCTAGCAAAAGGCTTCCCCATCGCCTAGGCAACCACCGCACACCGGCAATGAGCTGCCGGCATTTTTTTTTCTGTCTTCGTTTTTTTTTGTGTTCGTCGTTCATTCGTTTGCTCTGGATCTCATGCTCCTTTTCCACATTGCCCTCGCTGCTCTCCTCTCCCATCGGTGGGTGCACCTCGTTGTGAAGTGTGATCGCTACCGCGCTTGTCGGCGGGATTTTGTCACAGAAGCCGCATTGTAACCAGTATTTCATCTTGCGCGGCTGCACTGTAAGCAGTATGCATATGCATGGAGTTCTATGGGAGGGTAAACAGGAGTCTGAAAAGGCTGCGCTGTAGCCAGTTCTGCACTATAAATGGTTCCGTTATAAGTGGTCTAAGCTGTACATTAATTTTCATCTTGCCATAATACCAAGGGGTGTGTGAATACTCGAATATCACCAAAGCGATTAGCGAACGTACAAATAATTAGATTCCCGAATCGAATATCTACTATCCAATTTCTGAAATATTCGCTGGAACACCCGGAGTGGTTGGAGCCTTAACACATGCAGGCTTTTCATGGCACGCGGTCTTTGTCAGTGCAAGGTTTGTCGGACGACAGGAGTGATCGAAATGATAACGAGAGGTGGACAGAGGGAACAGCGAAGAAAGCAGTGCATTTTTGGGATATGCAAAGATCGGGCTGATTAGTCACCGGAAAGCACGCAGAACTGTATTGGATGTGCGTGTTCACAGATGCATATTCACAGTTGAAAGCTTCCTGTCCACACGCAAGTTTTAGCGCACAGACGAACTTTGTATGCATGCCAGCAAACAGAATAACTATTTAAAAAGCTGTCAGGCTGACCTGTACAGGCCATTAGGCCTAATCGGCGCAGCTTTGTCTAGCGTTGGTGGCTAAAGTGAGGGTTTGGTGCCGAATCAACACAGATCTATTCTCAGAGGCCGCTGATGTTCACAATGCCGATAAACTGCATCCCCAACAAAAGCGAATGTATGGGACAGCAGTGGTCCAGGTCAATCGTTGTTCACGGCCATCTTTGCAAAACATCATGCAGCATCTTGTTCCGAACACCGCTTGTAGGCGCACATCAGTCTCTTCTCGTATGTTTGAGTAGCCCTTCTCAAGACTAGCTTTGGATTTACACGGGGGGCTTAAAAATAACGTGTGACTAATGACTAGTGACGCATTTACACAGATGACTGGTGGATGAGGAAGAAGGGGAGGAAGCAGGGACACCGCCCAGACTTACGGTGGGCTTTTTGATTTGAGAATTTACGACAGCAGCAACCGCAGTGTCGAGTTAAGTCATGCGATGAGCGGTCCCCACTTCTGTCTGTCGTGCAGATTGGCCTTAATGACCTGACGATAACCCATAGAAACCACCTGCCATAGGATGGAAAAATCCTTTTTTACGCACTTGATTGGGCGAGAAGGGGGGGAGGGGCACATGCTCAGTAGGCTATATCCGATGGCTTGACCACAATCCACTCGCACAACGCCAATGATGACTATGCGCGAAGCAGTGACTGGACCACGTAATGTGCGGTCCGAACTTTTGTGTGACGCGCAGATTGACCTTTACATGCTGATGATTACCCTTAAAACCTACCTGCCCGTAAAGCTGGCAAAACCCTTTTGTATTTTCCAAGAAAACTGGAAAGGAAACCTTTTTATGCAATAAATGATTGCCATAAAATAGAGGTCCACTATAAACCTGAAAACCTCATAAGGCCGACCTCTCAGCTTTTCTTTCATAATAAATATCTCTCTTTCTCATAAGATATTTGGCACGACATAACTACGCTACTTCTTCAGCTTCAGATGGCAAAAAGCACTTGATTCTATTCAACAAAAATCCTATTGATAAAAATATATTTTCCAGAACTTCATATAGAACTGAGCTGTAATCAGTGCTAGCATACTAATATGGTATTCCATTTAATAAAAGTAGACCATACTGTGCATCTTGATGCGAAGGTACCTAAGTCAGGAGGGCTCTCAAGCATGTTCGTTCCAGGGAACACTGCTAAACTCCATGAAATGCCAAAACATCCCCCCCCCCCCTCACACCAACAGAGACGCTAGGCGTAGCGCGCAACATGTCCGGGGCCAACAATGGTGTTGTGCACGCTACTGTGACAGCAACCCATGTTGTCCAAACTGAGTGCAATCGTTATGAGCCAAGAGAAAACAGCAACGCAACCAAGGCATATGCCGAGAGAGTAACAGTTTTCAGTGCTTATCACATGGGGAGGGGACACTTATAACATTTCACCACAAGAGGTCTTTAAATTAGTTGGTTTAATTTTCCTTGTGGGGTTTAAGGCAACAGCTATTGCTGTGAACATACTGGAGACCACACAGTAAGACCGGTGTTTGTTCCAGGACACAGAAAATATAAGTCAGAACAAAAAAAGAAAAACTTGCCCGTCGGCCTGAGGCAAAGCCGGATTGCTTGGCAGGAGAGAGAGAAACTCGGAAGTGCCATAACTGGCTTTCCGGCGAGTCGCCGCCAGCTTTGGACGCTTCCGGTTGGCAGCAGGGGCTGCAAAGAAATTTGCAAAAACTTTTTCAGAAATCATCAATGATGACTGTCAATGTAAGTTAACAAGTGAACACTTCAAGAAAGCTATTCGCTTTATCAAAAGAATGGTGCACTTCACAGCGTATATTTGTTGCAGCAAAGATATTTAGGCAGTTTTCATTGTTTAATTGTGCAATTTAGTACAGAGCAGAGCCGTTAACCAGCACATCTATAGAGATGAATGGCCCGTGCCACTCAGAGAGCTGTAACAGTTAGTGTTCGGCAACAAGCGAGCCCTGCAACTCGGCTGCTCGAGCATGCTCGCCCGGTGGATCGGCGCAAAGTCCAACCCCCGACCACTGACCACTAGAACAGGCGAAAGAGCCAAATAAAGGCATTCACTTTAAACATAAAAAGAAAGGTCAGCAGCTCAGCAGACATCAGTCATTCCTCCAGCCATGAACTCCTTTACCGCCGCAGCAGCAAGCTCTCGTGCAGTGGACGCTGCCATTATTCTCACGAACTTCGTCTTTGCGACACGTCTTCGTCCATTACTGTACTGCCTGTCCTGGCCTCCAGAACACATGCACCAATTTCACTACTCTCCGTGTCTGTGCAGTGCGACAAAACCCCGCACAAATTGCCAAGCTCTAAAGCCACATGATAATGCAGTCGTTCGTGCAGATTGCGACGGGGGCTGTGAGTTTAAATCCCAGTGGTTATAGCAGGCGTAGTCTTGTTTTTCCTTCACTCTACAATGAGGAAGAAGCCAAGGATGAAGCGGCGGCCTTACTTTCATCAACAAAGTGACAGAAGTGACGTACAGGTGGACACAGTAAGCCAAGTTTTAAGCTCTTAAAGAGACACTAAAGAGAAACACTGGATCAGTTTAGACTGACAAAGTATTCCTTAAAAGCTCTATTTTTGTTGATTTCGTGATAATAGTTCGATTATTAGAAAAAAAGTGAAGGTGCAAGTTCAATTTTGTTTTAGTTTAATGCCAAAACCTCAGCCCCTGTACGCCAGTTAGCAGCAGATTGCACAGTATTTTTATCTGGGAGGTGATGGCGCAGTGAAAGTCCTCGAAACTTGCTAAGTTCATTCTTTGGCTATTTTAGAATACAATATAGCCCACCTTTGGCCATAGAAAATTAACTAGTGCCGAGTACCAGCAGTAAAAATCCACGACATCCCGATGAGCTGGTGCGGGAACTGTGAGTCGCCACTGGTATTTCCTTCTCACGTCTTTTCTTGCTTATCAAGCCCCTTTAAGAATTCAGGTGGATTTTTTTTTTTGTATTAGGTAACTGACTAATACAGCGCAGATAACTTTTCTTTAGCGTCGGTTAAACTTCTGTAACGGTAAAAATTCAACAATACGAGAAGGCAGGCAACGGAGGTTAGACGGCAACTTCAAGGAACATTTTTTTTTAATTCATCTTGCACATGCATCAAAATTTAGATAAGCTCCTTCCTGATATTTGCATTTAGACAAATTATTGTCTTCTCATGCATGTCTAACGTCTTACCCGGTGCAGTGGTAAAGGTGTTCTGATGAGCACAAGGTCGCGGGTTTGATTCCCAGCGGCGGCAATGGAATTTCAATGGGGGCAAAACGGAAAAACGGTCATGTGCTTAGATTTAAGAGCACGTTGAAGAACCCCAGGTGGTTAAAATTCAACCGGAGCTCTCCACTACAGCGTCTCTCATGACCTCGGGGTTTTAGGATGTTAAACCCCATAATTGAATTAATCAATCAAATAGAGAGTCTCAAGTTTGTTCGCAAACTTCTTACCGTTTGCAGATTATTGATTTAACAGAGGTGCAAATGTGAGCGGTCAGGTTGGTGCCACCACCTGGTGGCACAAAGCTGAACCAGAAAAACACAGCTATTATTGCAGTAGCGAAGTGTATTCTACATCGCTGCTGGTGTAAATTTTTGGCAGCGGCGTAATCGTGAACACGTCGCCATTTGCAATGTTTTTTCAACCAGAGCAATCATGAAACATGAAGACATGTCTATACGGCATTACGGTTGGAAGCAGCAGCATAAGATATGGCTACCGGTGTCTGGTAACCCGTTATAATGCAAACATCATTGCGTGTACCAAACATACTAAAACTTTATTGTCCACCGTACGTTGTGCCATCCAAAGCACAAAAAGGCCTGTGTACGTCTCCATATATGCTTACACAGATTATCCCGTGAACAGCCTAGACAGTCACAGAGGAATCTCGGTCAGAGAAACCACGACTAAAGGCAACCTGAGGTTGGTTTTGTTAACTATGTGTTTGGCAAATGAATTTTTTCCCCTTTACAATGGTCCCGTGGGACACCCAGTTGACAGGTTTCAATGTGCAGTTGGTGCCGAATGTTTATGGACCAAGGGATTTGAGAAGAAGCAGAACAACTCCACAGCCTCATAATGCAGCCTAGTATTCCGATTTCCAACCTGTACTAGTATGTGCAAATCGCATAGTGTTGTACGGTTTCACTGGCTGCAGTTACAAAAATGCTTCGAAAATTCGAGTTTCCTCAGGTTCCACAGTCCTTAATTTAAACCTTTGACGCCGACTGTACAGACTGTTGTGCACGACTGTTTGAGCAAAGAAGTAAAGCCTGACCTTTGGAAGTTGGTGGCGAGAAGCTCGGTGGTGCCTCCTCGGCATTTGAAGCAAGCCGTCCTGAAAGAGCCAGGTACAAGCAAATTGATAAGGCATGCAGGTTTCAACAATAAAAAGAAATGTCACATTGATTCGAATGAAATGAATCTAGGCTGATAGTTTCATTTGCTAACGCATAAATTACAAAACTGCTAGGTTTTCTCAGACTCGACAATTTCCTCAAGAGCCGTTGGAACTAGACAAATTACCTCTAAAATGATAGCGCCCAAGGAGAGGTACTGTAGCCATCACTACCTGCTGCCTCAGTTGCACAGCACTACAGCACAATGCAACGGTATGCCACTTTGACCGCACTGCATGCATGCGTGTGCAAGCACAGTCACTGGTTTCTCAAAGTTTGCTTTTGGACGAGACGCTGGCACCGAGCAGGTGGTACCAGTACAGTACTACCTACAGTGAGCCAGGGCAAGTGCGTGGATGGCTCTGGACCAATGCTAATAAATGTGATTTGCTTCTTGTGGTTACTGTCATTCACAATGACCTTGGTGAGCTTGCATTCAAAAAAGCCTTCTTTTACTGTGGGACCTGTTGGACCTTCCGAATTTGAGGGGTCGACTTACAGTCGAAGTCAGCCTAGATTCGAGTAGGTTCAGTAAATAAGAAATAAAATAAATAAAAATATAGAAACATGCAAATAAAAAAATCATGACAACTTATCATAAGACAACAGTACCCAAAGCAGGGTACTGACACAAGTACCTTGTCTCGCTTTGCTTTAGTAAAATTAGCTGTACACTCTAAGTATAGTACGAAGTCTCAACTCGTAGAGCGCACATCAACTAATTGCATCATATTTTAATCAGACCAGCTCCAGATGCACACCAAGTGCAGCATCACTTCAAGCTGTTTTTCTGGAAATCAGAGGTGACAGTCCCAATGTACTGCAAACCACTATCGCAGAGCCAGTCAGCTCAGTACACAGATTTGTTGTACTGAGCTGACTTGTACTGAGCCATGGCGCTGGCCTAAACGCACATGTGCATCCAGAAAGTGTAATTTTAAGTTCTTCTTGTCGAGTATCTGACATTTGCTGCTACTACAATATACATATTCTGAGTTGCAAGCAAACATTTGCTTCGCTGTAACCAATAGTGCCTTGGATCTTGCATTTTCAGTTTCCTTATAGCAGCAGAATATCCACTCAAGTAAAGCATTGCCAACGAAATTTTAGATGTGCTTTGATAATATACCTGACGATTCTTTATATCCATGTTCATTATACTTAGGTCAAACTGAACAAAACATAAATGCCACTTGGTCACCACTCACGGCAGATGTCCAACTCCCTCTTCAACTTCTGCAGCTCCGCTTCACACTCTTGAGGGTCGTTGAGGTTGAGAATTTCAAGCAGACGGCGGCTCAGCAATGACCGCACCGTCGTCCGTGTAAACGGCCCAGGAACTGGCGGATATGCCTGGTCCCCTGTAAAGGTTCAAACAAACATTGACCCAACATAGCACTTGCAACGAAGTCGCAGTGGAAACACAGTAACAGGAGTTATTATTTTCGTGACGTTTCATGCCAGCAGCATTCCACGAAAAATAATCCGAATCAATCACTTTAACAAAGCACTGTCTCAAGCTATGCTATCATCACTAGTCCAATTGAATGGCCACAAAAAGCAAATACAATTTAAGGCTGAAAGTTTGGCTAGTTGGTTGACTTATGATTTCTAGTGGCAAGAAATGGTTAACAAAGAAATCACAGACAGCAATTTTTTCGTCTAATACCTGCATTAAACTTTTTTCTCTTTTTTTTTGCCAAGGCATAATTACGGGCAAATACGGTACATATCTAGAGTTATGCACCGTATGTTTCTAATGGCAAGATCTAAGATTTCTTTTTAATATAGTAAAGTGGCATTATTCTTGCCCATCTGACATGGGTTTAAAACAATGTACACGTGTCAAAATACACGCCTCTGGTATCGTCCATGTACTGCTTGGGAATGGCTCCCAGGGCAGTGGAGAGGCGTCCCGAGGCACCGAGGGGAGTCATCTCGTCGGGAGACGATGGGGAACTGCCATCGGAGAGGCTCTGCTCCGATGATCCACTGCGGGCCCGCATGACAGCGCCCTCACACTGCCATGGAAGACTGGAGTCCGCATCGCTGGTCCCAAGGCATGTCTCAGCTGCTTCAGTCGGTCGCTGCTGGCTGGGCTTTTGCTCTGTCTGTTCTTTGCAGAGCTCTGCAAGCAGATGACACAAGACCTGGTTTTGTGGCTTTGACCCCATACCTGCCAACCTGTGAACTTTAAAATCCCTAGGACACGAAAGCGAAGGGGGGGGGGGGGGGGGGTCATCTAACATGCATACTGAAGTCAAAATCTGCTTAGCTGACTTAACATTGGTGTGGCATATCTGAGATCCGGATATCTTGCAATCACTTCCAGGGGAAAAAAATGGCCCTTTTGCACCTCCAGAGTATTGTAGAGAGTCGAAGCAGGTATCAAAATGTAGGTGTCAACGATACAAGAATAGAGAATTAGTTGCAGAGTGGGTAAAGTTAACGATATGGGCGTAATTAGCACCAATACAGTAGAAAATTACCCACATTGTAAATTAACCCCTGTAAAGAGTGCACCGCTGTAGATGTAGGCATGTTGAAGCAAAGCAACCGAACGGTACACTTTTGGGAAGTGGAGCGAGTTCAGTTGGACTAAGCAGGGCTTGCCCAAGGCAATAGTGTCTGAAAGGCAGCTTTGGCAGTGCCCACAAGAAGTGAGAATTGATCGCAGAGATGGTAAAATTAACTATGTGGGCACAATAAGTGCCAATATAGTAAAAAATTAACCACCTTGCACCAAAGACTGCACTATCTCCAGTATCAGCACACCTGGCCTCTTGGGTCATAAAAGAAAGGTCAACCAAGAGTCAATTTTAAAATGCCACCGTACGAGCTCGGAGATATCTCAAGCGTTGCATAATGCTGATTCCTGAAAGTCAGCTTGGCTGCAATAAAGCAATGTTACGCGGTCAAGCATACGCAATGTACTGCAGGGAAGCATACCAAGAGTGTAATGGGGCCCCTGTCAAGGAACACTAAAATGTGTTCCTTAATTATACACGCGCACACATGCCGTCTTCTGTCACAGTACAAACACCGAGACGCCTAATAATTGTACTGGCAGGCCTTTAAAGCTATTTCGGACGTGGCTGTGGTGATTCAAGCCCTTGAGGGAGGCAGCTAAAGACATGCATTTGCTTTTTCAGACTGCGCGATTTTTCGCGGTCCCTAGGGAGTCCAACAAATAGGATGTTCAGAGTGTGCACAAAACAGGCGAGGTAAAAAATTTGGGAAATTCCACAAATTTTTTACACGAAAGAATTTGGAGTTAAAGGAGACACTAAAAAGCAACAATAAATCAGTTTATACTGATGTCACCAACTCTGAAGTAGACAAAGCGATGGGGGTTGGAGGCAGCATTGGCAATGATCGACCGATCCTGTCAGCACCAGGAGCCACCAGTCAGTATGTGATTTTTTTTTACTCTACTATATTGCAATTAGCAACAAGGTGCACTACAGTGGCCTAAATCAGCTACCAATACAGATAGAGGTACGGTTAATGGTTAGGGCCTAGAACAAAACTAGAACCATGACCCACACGAAACCAGCTTATGTTTATCACAATGCAACAGAACACAAAAATGAAGAATGTGCAAATGGGCTGTCGGACATCATAACAAGAAAATCAAGTGTATTTTTGTCCACCATAAAAAAAAGTCAGGACATTTTGCCATTCCCAAACCTGTGTGAAATCGGGACATAGGACATATATTGAAAAGTCGGAACTGTCCCACTATACCGTATTTACTCGCCCATAATGAACGCACTTCTTTTCCAGAAAAATATGCGCAAAGTTCGGGGATGTGTTCATTATGCAGGGTAAAATTTTGAGCGATTTATTTTTACGCGGCCACCTCTAAAAAGTTGCAGTTTCGCCCGAAAGGCGAACCATCGATTGCGATCGCAAATTCGTAGAAAGCTATACGAAGTAAGGATAGTAGTTTTATTGGCTGTATAAACAGCAAACATTCGCGAACACATCACACTCAATGAGCGCGGGTACTCGCTGTCCAAACGCTGGCGTGAGGAAGTGCGGCAGCAACAGTGAGCAAAGTGACCTTCGTGCTGTGTATCGCTTCAACGCAAACTGAGCGCCGAAAACGGAGCACGCACAAAGGTATAAGCCGCTGTCGTACTGCTAGGCTCAGCCCCCGACGCAGATCACTTTCACAATAAAGCGCGCGCGGCCGCGCAATGCGCAGTTTCTGCGCCGCCCCCCTCCCTCCCCTCTCCCAGCTGCCATGCGCATGACTGAACACGGCGCGCTTCCTCCCCGCTTTTCTCCCTTGAACGCAGGAGATTGAGCCGCGATCGTCGGCGCCGACGGCAGAAATGTGGCTGGAGTATCCATATAATTGCTATCGCCATAAAAGTGGGAGACACACCGTACGATTCAGCGTCCGATACGATGTCCGATACAATCGTACCTGCCGGACGCCATATCAGACGCCGAATTGTACCGTGTCTCTCCTACTTCACGGCAGCAAGTTCAGGGTGCGATTATTATGCGAGGAAAAGAAAAAACACACTCCTTGATTGGAAAAGTGGGGGTGCGTTTATTACGGAAGTAAATACGGTATTTGGGAAGGCTGGCAACCCTAGTTTAGACAGGTGTTCTTTCACATCACTGTTAGCGTTGATTTGGTGGAAAGAGGCTAGATATGACAGAAGAAAACGGAGGCCACATATCACTTTCTTGAATATTACGCCGAAACATAAGCGCTGGTACACCACTGTGGAGTACCAGTGCTCAGGTACAAAAAAGGAGCCATTAAAATTCAGAAAAGAGGACCAACTTTTACCCAAAGGTGCCAATGTCTTCGTCTCATTCACTGGTTGGCTTGTGGCTATGGCAAAAAGCCAATCCAAGCCGCCCACACTGCTGCGTTCTGAGCAGGCTGGAGAGGGAAGTGGCTCTGGATTTCTGGGGTTCCCTTCTAGCCATCCCGGGTACTGCTCAGGCAAGTCAAGTTCCTGCGAGCGTAAAATGTGTGCATGTGCTTATATAAATATGCAGTACTGTCTTAGCTTTGGCACAATCCAAGTGTGCATCATAAAATACAGTTCCTATCTTCAGCACAATGGCAAGTAAACATCACGAGTGTTACAACATTGCTGACTAACAGCAGATGACGACAGAATTGATACGAGACAAGATGTAGCACTGCCTAGAATTGCTGCAGTTGTAGTCGCTTACTCCCACTCTGTGTACTTGCAATAAGCCCAACCAAAGCCATGACATTAATCCGTCTAGAAAAAAAGGACCACCTCACCTGTGGATTTCCACTGCATGGATCCAGCGGTTTGTAGATGACGGTGAAGTGGCTGCTGCTTCTATCAGATTCGCCAGACGCCGACGACACACTATCGGTCGACGGGAAACACCGACCCGCAGAGGCGGGACCCTCTGCACCACTCGACACCACAACACCAGTCTTCTCCTCCTCTTTCTTTTCACCGCCCCCTCGGCCACGCCGCTGCCTCAACGTGGCCGCATCGAGCGAGCGATGCCTCACCAATGACTTCATGCTGCTTGATCCACTAGACGCCGTGCTAACCGGAGTCTCCGCGGCTGGTTGCTCCGCAATCGTCTTGATGGCACCAGTCGTTCATCAGCGGGGGCCGCGAGAACTCTACACTTCTCCTGACGTGCCGAACGTTCGCTGGTACTGCCGTTGAAGACGACGACGACCCGACGCGGATGGCCTCCAGCGAAACCGGATGAGACGGCGGAATGGAAGATCGCTGCTTCTCAGCAGCACTGGTTTCGAGCTCGCTATGGGCACGCCGCACCAGCCAGTTGGCATCGGCATCCTCAACATTGCCACGGAGGGCATGACTGCTCTTGCGCTGCTGTGCCGCGCGCGCAAGCTCTGCAGCTCGGACGCTTGGGTCCTGGGACAGGAAAGCCAATTCAACGGAGCCGGTGGCATTGCGGAGCGAGCCGGACGAGGAACCGGAAGAGAGGAAGCCGGTGCCACCGCTCCGGCGCCTGTGCTGGCTGCGGGTCCGGTGGTTATCTGGGTGTAGGGACGTCGATGAACCTGAAGCCACAGCTGCAAAAACAATGGAACGCTTCATATTTATTTGACTGAATGATTGGTAGGGTTTAACATACCCTACCAAAGCAATGTGGCAGCTATAGCCACATTTACATGGATACAGTAGAAGCGTATTGTATTATTCATTCATTGTATCGCATACACTCGTACAGTACCGTTTACATGTATTTGCATTTTCCTGTCTAGCCAACTAACACCACCTAGTGTCATATTTGAAAGTTAGCACTCCCACTTTTGATAAGCCTGCTTACTGTTACGTTGTGAAATGCACCAAAAGTATCCGCAGGGTGCCGGCTACATTCCCAACTTTCTCCTTCATTTGCCCGTATGGACTAATTCACGTGACATTTATATTGCAATAACGTACCAGATTGTACCAGGATAATAAAATTTCCCCGCATTTCCGAAGTAGTTGCCATGTTCACTGGTAGTCGAGCGCGGCCGTCTCAGCTTCTATCTCCTCAAAGTACACTTGGCTACGCTAATGACGTGAATCACGTAACTCAACAATGTTAATGTCAATAATTATTGACAAAGACGACACGGTTTCAACGTGCACAATTTGCTCACGAGTGAAAGGAAATCCCATGAAGCCAGCTTCATAAGCCCCCATTCCTGTTTTGATGTCCCGCAGTGCGGCAGCGGCCGCCGTCGGTTAGTTGGCCGCTTGTCATCCTGAAGCAAATGCTTTCCCATAATTCCCGATACAATACACTTCTGTTTACTTTATTTACTTGCATAGTGATCGCACCCCTGAATTTTGTTGTCAAAATTCGACTTCCTTTCTTTCCCGTGTAATGATCGCACCCCCAACTTGCCACAGCGATATGTCGTGCGCCAAGTCTAGCTGACGATGATCGTGCTTACCATCTGTCGAATTCTACGCAAACGATTCTTCAAGACTTACCAAGCAGACTGCACGCACCAAACAGATTCTTAAGCAGATGCCCCAATTCATTCCCTTCATCATTTTCTGCATTTCAAGAAAAAAAGATTTACAACCAAATTTGCATTGGCTTTATTATTTGTTGGCTTTATAATGGTTGTGGTCAACAACAAAAAATGTCGCAGTTTTGCCCGAAAGACGAAGCATCAATTGCGATAGCAAATTAGTAGACAGCTATATAAACTAAGGATAGTAGATTTATCGGCCATATAAACTTGTAAACATTCGCTTACTAACTAAATTAACAAGCACGGTGTCGCGCGCTCAGGTAAAAATGAACACATCTCGCTCGATGATCGCGGGAACTCGCTGTCAAGACGCTGAAATGAGGAGACGCGGCTGCAGCAGTGAGCGAATTGACCTTCATGTTTTCTCTGGCTTCAACCGGAACGTTGAAAGCACAGCGCATATGAAGCTACCGACACTAGACGCCCTTTGTGCACATCGCAGATTGCTTTGATGATGAGGCCTGCACGGGTGCACAATTTGTCCACGTCACACATCACTTTCAAGATACTGCACCCGCGCGGCCGTGCTGTGAACAGCAGCCGACGGAGTGGAATGCACCCCACCCCCTCCCTCTCCGTCGCCCCGTGCTTGCCTTCCTCCCTCGTGTGCACTAAATTAAGCCGCGATTGCCAGCTCACCCTCGTACGCTTTCACTCACACACACAGCGTACGGCGCACCTAGTGAATTAGATCGTTTACCTGAGATGAGATACGCTTGAAAGTTGATACGATACACTTCAGTCGTATTCATGTAAACGCCGCTTATGAGAGACTCAGTAGCAGAGAGTTCACTAATTAACTGTTTAAGGGGACACTGAATAGAAACACCAAGTCAATTTAGACCGATAAATTACTCTTTCAAAGACTAGTTTCATTATTTCAAAGTACAGTAAAATCTCTTTACTATGTACAGTAAAAGCTAGATGATACGATCACGGCTAATACGAATTTCCGGATGATACGAATTTTTCTGTGGTCCCGGCCGAGCCCCATTACTTTGCAACGTGCTAGAGAACAGTTGTTACGAATCAATTTTCAGCCTGCGTCGGTTGATACGAATAAACGCCACCCCACCGACGGCCGCGAAAGAGAACAGCGCGCAGTCACGCGCTTTCTCTCCTTCTCTTTTGGTGCGGAGGCGCGGCGCCGGACAGCGCGGACTCCGCGACTGGGCGCGAAGAGTTTGAAGCGGTGGCGCTTTTGGTGCTTTTGTACTTTTCCTCCTTTTCTGCGAGCCGTCAGATGGAGTGGCTGCTGCGCTTCGGGCCGCGTTCTTCGTGTTTGCGCCATTTTGCCTAGTCGCAGCGAGCTATGTCTCGCAAGCGGAAAGCACTCTCCTTTAAAGAGAAATTAGACATTCTTCGAAAGGTCGATGAGGATCCCAAGAGGGCTTCGGACGGAGTTGGCTGAGGAGCTAGGCCTCGCAACGTCAACACTGAGCACAATTGTTGCACAGCGAGACTATCATGAAAAACGTGCTTTCGTTCAACGTCAACGCGAAGCAAGCGAATTCGAACACGCTTATTTCGAACATACCGCGCACCGACAATGCTCTTAGCAGCGCGCCAAATCACGCAGCGGCGCCTCCGACCGGCATTGCTCCGACACCGCCATAGAGCAAAAGCTCAGGAGAGACCCCTCAATGCTGCGCGCGAAGGAACAGAAAAAAAAAAAAGAACCCGTGGCGGAAATTTTCCCCTCTCTCAAATTGCAAGGTCGCCGTTTCTGCATCGCGCCGGAACAAGCGTGTACGTGCCGACTAGAGTGTTCTAGACAACCGTATTCTAGCACACACTAGTGCCAACGTCTCAGCCACGCGGATAAAATGGCAGTGAACCCTTCTCCTCTATTTTCTAGTCACATGTTGACCTTGCACGCTGAGGCAGCAGCGCAGAGGGAAGCAGCGGCGGAGGCACAGTCGGGCCAACGAAACTGCCACGCCCGCAAACGCTCGCTTCCCGATAACGGCAGAAAACGAAACTTCAGGGGGCGGCTAAAATAAGCTGGCGCCAGCATAGCGGCGGGCGCGCACGGAGATGTGCGCACGGAGTCGAAGGTGAGAGAGCTACGAGGGAGTTGAGAGGGAGGGCGAGGGGAGCCACCGAAGCGGCGGAGTTGACGCGGCCAAATCCGCTTCCCTGCCGCCCTCCTCCCTCACCTTCGACGGTCTCCGCGCGCACCCGTGTGCCGGCGCCGCCCGCTCGCGCCCTGAAGCTTCGTTTTCTGTCGTTATCGGGAAGCGACCGCTAGCCGGCGTGGGCAGTTACGTGGCCCGCGCTTGCTATGCGCTTGCGCGCCGCGATATTTCACGACTCGCACCGTTCGTGCATCGTGCTATGGTGCACGAATACTTCAAAAATACGTTCTTTTAATTCAAAAAATTTTCGGGCCCCTTCGAGTTCTAATTATCGAGATTCGACAGTAGTTTTAATTGTGTTTCAATGATACGAATTTTGGCTAATACGAATATTTTTCGTGACCCCGTGAGATTCGTATCATCGAGCTTTTACTGTACCCGCTTGAAACGTACTACAGTTAAAATGTAGATGCGACAAATCCACAACCCAGTCTCCACAGAGCCTAATCTATTGGCTGACCGCTGAAACTGTAATGGCTCATTGTATGGCTTCCGGTTAGTGCTTTGTATGATCACTTTTTGTTAACTGCATTGCCTCAATTCGTGGTGCGGCAAATTCCATGCTGTGCAGCAAAATATTTTCCGCCATTTCAGTAGGTACAGACACCGGTCGACCAATGATTTACGCTTTGGCGCGAGTGCGGTGATGCTTCACGGATAAGCATCTCAAATGCACGGAGGCCACGGTAACGGCCTCAGCAACAAATATAGCCACCAATGTGAGTACCAGTATGACTTATCACCACCAACCTTATTGCGATAAGCACCTTCAGCTACCTGCTCGACAGTGCATATGGTGCAGTGCGTGCCAACCTTATCGCGATAAGTATCTTCTGCTATCTGCTCGACAGTGTATATGGCGCAGTGCGTAGTGCCATTGTAAGCCTACTGCATGCTTTTAAAAGGCGATAACCCAAAAGCACCCTTCATCAGCTAGACCGTTTCAAGATACACGCTGTCGGCGCCGCACTTGTGCACTTCCAGGAGCAGCACAGGCACGAATAAAGTCCATAGCACAGACGCTTCCATGAAATGCAGATCTGCTGGCAAATGCGCACGCATACAGTCACTTTCGGAGATAGTTTCACCTTTCCCTTTGGCGAGACTTGGCAGTGGGCATGTCGAAGTGTACGACCGACAGTGCTTTTGGCACTCGTAAAATTGAGACGTTCTCCAAAAGTGATCACCCAAAATACCGCTCCAGCAAAGCGTCCCAGCAGAGTGATGAACCTCGGTGACAATGTGCGCTTAAGTAGGTGAAATGCTACACTCAAATCACACGGGACTATCGGCACCACACGGTGTCGGGTGCCCCGTTTCAATGAAGCGGTGGCGGTTTTGCTGAGCAGCAGCTCACTGTACAGACGTGCACTTACACATCGGGGAAAGCCGGACAAATCTGCCGCTGTGTTCCCATGTCAAAAGTTATGAAATGCTCCTTTGGTACCACCACTGTGGTGCATCGCCTCTGCGCTAATGCACGGCTATGCAAGAGAGCCGGAGGTTTTCAGCGCGTCAGAAAAAAGAAAAAAAAAAAGTTCCTAGAGTGCATTTTGACCAACATTTACAACAGCATCGCATTTATTTCTTCGTAGGCAGCGCCGGCACACGTCAGGAAGCCCAAATTTGTACATGGTGGTCAATTAAATTAAAAGCACGTACTCATGCCGCGTTCCCACCAGGTGCTTATTAACGAGAGTTTACTGTAACTGGTTCATTACCAGAAGAAAAAATTAAGTTCAAAGCAAATTTTTTTTTATTAGTAAGTCAGTACGACAACATGGATTCCAAAGCATCTTTTCATACTTGGGCCATTGCCGCTCAGTAAGTTCATAAAACTTGCGAAGTTTATTCTTTAACTCTGTTAGAATACAACGTAGTCAATTTTAACTAAAAAAATGTTAACTAGGCCCAAACAGACGCTGTCAAGATCCATGACGTCATGGCTAGCTGGTGCAGGAATTGCAAGGCAGCGGCGCCCTTTGTGTTTCACTTTTTTTAGTCTTTTCGAGCTTAGAAGGCCTCTTCTCATGGTAAGAGTGGCTCCTTTTTGCTACTGCAGAGGAGTAATTACCTTAAACAATTAAAATATTTTTTCTTTATTGTGCCTTTGGTAATGATTTTAGGGGGCATGTTGTAACATGTAACTGCAGATATGAAGTCAGCAAGAACTCAAGGCATAAGCTTTATTCCGCAGTGAAATGCACTGCTGTTCCATTAACGAATTATTGTGTATAACGAACAGCAGTAAAATCCCCTTGAAAATATTTGTACGCACTTTTTATTTTATATATCGAAATACCTATATACCCAACTTCTTTGTTTTCCCCTTCAGATTCAATATATCCGGGTTCGTCTGTAATATGGTTCTGCACTGAGTAAAAATGTTGCACGGGAAGACAATCATTTTTAACAGCACAACATTTCATAGGACATTTTGCGTCCATTTTTCTCAGAACAGGTGTTAGGGACAAGCTTCCTAGCAAAAAGTTGTGCATTCAGTACTGGCTAAGTTACAATACTGCAACTGGAATGCGTCTTCCCTAACGTTATCACCTAAAATGTTAATTTGTGAAATTTTGCTAACTAATATTCACATTGACAATTACCATACATATTCTGACAAATGCCACTATTGTGAATCTTGTTCAGCAAACATTTTATCTCAAATTCTCAAGCTTTAACGCAAGATTGATGTTCCAGAAAGTAGCAGCATATTTGTGCTAATATGGTGCAAGAAAGCTCAGAACTTACCAAGCTCGTCACCAGTAGACAATCCTGCTGGTGCGGGTAGCATTGAAACAGCCCCAGACTTCAGGTCGGTAACTGCATAAGGAGCAATAATGCGATGAACGAGGTTGTTGTACTGACTTACATCAACAGAAGCACCAAGTGTACATGATTCTTCCTACTAAACCACTCTCTCATTCACACTCAAGTTTTGCACAGAGCTAGCAATTTGTAGTGAGTTTAGTTTATTACCATGCTTGCAGGCATTGCTTACTAATTTCGTCTGTAAAAGAATTCTAAGTGGGTGTCGTATGCTGCAATGCCACTCAAAAAATGAACATGATTTCACTAGACTAGAATGTTTCGCTCTGTTGTACAGAATACAGTCATGTCCGTCCCGCTGGTAGTAAAATATATCACAAGCTCTCCAAATGGCCGTTACACTTGCAGTTTCAAAATGACAGATGATCGGAACCGGCACCATTTTAAAGGCACCATATAAGACGCCTCATTTTGTTTCTTAGATAGAGGTTTTTAACATAAATTTGCAGCTAAGTGTGGAAACCCACCGGTAACAAAATGACACTGAAAATCTGGATTCCGCACCAAAGTGCAGCCAAATTGTAACTGCTGACACCAGCTTTGGTGCGGTTAATTGTTTAGCGTTTTTAAGGGTGATTCCAAATATAACGACCTACTGATATAACGACCACTTTTCACAGAACTATGAAGTTCACAGCTTCGACTGTATCTACAAAGTATAAATGTCAAAATAAATTTAGAATACAGTTGACTTCCATTACTTTGATCTTGATTGTATCACCAGAATTTACTGAATTATTCAGACAGTCAATTAATGCCGAAACACACCCATTTCATATGGGAGTAGTTGCCGAATTCTACACTGCATCGTAACAAGCACCCAGATCTTGAATTAAAAGTTGAAAACAAACATAAAAAGGACGTTAAAGCCCCTAAGCAAAGTAAAAAGATAATGCGCATCTGATTTTGTAAGAAAAATATAGAATACCTCAAAGTGTGGCAATCAGAAAAATGTGAGAACAGCGAAGTTTACCTCCAGATAATAAAATTTTATTTACTCTTAATGTCCACCAGGATCATTTTCATACAGCTCTTTATCGCTCTCTATAGACTGAAAAGTGTCGTTCTTCGTATGTGCCACTGCGCATTTGATAACCCACATTTTTCGAACGACTCCACAACAATCGCAAATGGGATGGTGGCCCATGCCTAGACCAAACACTTCACCAGTTCATCCTGTAACACATTCAATTCTCAGAACACCAAAAACATGAGCTAGTTTCTATGTCAGCAAAATTTAGCTGGGACACCCACCTTCTTTCAGCACTTCATCAACAAGCGCAAAGTCGGGACTCCCCGGCCCTGGAGCTGCTGAGCTGGTCCCGTGAAATCCCCGCTCTTGTTTAACAGAGGTCGAGCCACCCGAGCTACCTGAACTATTCCGATGGTGCACGTCCACTTGGAGGTCTGGACAGTGACAGAACGCAGAGAGCCATAGGGATCAACACACGGATGCTCCAACATTGTCTTATGGTCAACACACAGAAGCCCAGTCAAGCAAGTCTGCGGCAACCAAGTAGTCCCAACCACAGAAATAATGATGCCTAAAATGTACTCCATACATGTCAAGACACCTCCGATTTAATTTGTGCTCTAAATATTTATTAACATGCTCAAAATGTGCTACTACCGTAAAAGCTTGTTAATTCGAACTTGAAGGGGACCATAAAATTCTTCGAATTAAGCGGAGTTCGAATTAGCATGCGGGTGCTAGAATGAACGGCCATCGGGCCACGCTGCGCGGGCAGAAGCCAAAGAAGCCCCGCCGTGTCTGGACTCGCGCTACTACACGTTTGTGGCAGGCGATTTCATAAATGCTCAACCAGCGAACAAAATTAATTGATAAGTCAGGCGTATGCCAGAAACAAGCACCGATATGCATTCATGGGAGCAGCGAGCCTTAATGTCTAAATATACGAAGCTATTTATGCTCCAAAACATGTTTACTTACAGGGCAGAGTTAATGCAATGAAAATTAAAAGCAATCGGTCATATGCAATTGCTTGTGTTTCTTCTGTCGTGACTCCATAAGCATCGCTTGCAGCTTGCCTAAGAGCTGCAGCGCAGCGTCCGAATTCTCATCTGCTGAGAAATAACATGCTGCAACATCCAGTGCCACCGCTGCTTCGCATGCACCTGGGGGTGGCACCGACTCACTGGCTTCGTCGGACTCATCACCGCTGTCAGCCGTGTTCGGCGCACAATCTTCATTTTTAAGTCCTTTGCCGAGTATTTTCCCCGACTCGCCATGACTGGCACAGTCAATGAGGCGTCGCTGACGAAGCGCCGAGGCAACGAAAGAGGTGACACAAAAAACTGGCTATCTGCCTTGGCCCAAACAAAAGCAGGACTACAACGACCAACGCAGCTACAGCTGAGCTCGAAGACTCTCGGTTACCTTGGTCGCTTGTTGTGCACACCACGTGATCGCAGGCCAAGCCCAGCAACCATGGCACAACGAAAACCTGCAACAGCTTGCGATAGAGCACTGGCGCCAGCGACGCCCGCTGCGGAAGAGAAATAGCTGTCGCAGCAGCGTGCGCGCACTACCCGAATGGCGCAGGCACATGCAAAATAGAGAGAGTGTGCATAGCGGTGGCAGCGCGCTGGCTTGTTTTTAGTTTTCATTGTTTTGCATCTCTAGTAAAGTTGGTTTGGTAGGTTTTGCAACACCTTGTAATCACTCTGGGACGACTTCTTCTGCGAGGAGCGATGTAAACGAGGGGCTCCCAGTTCGAATTAACTATTGTGGATACCGACGCGTTCGAATTATCGGGAGTTTTCTCCCACTGAAATACACAGGGCTGTGCCGGGACCGCCCTAGGGCGTCAGTTCAAATTAACTGTAAGTTTGAATTAACCGAGTTCAAATTAACGAGCTTTTACTGTATAAGAAAAAGCTGGAACATAGTCTTGGAGGCGCTTGTTCCAACAATTGCGTGTGATCCTGCTGTGGGCATCCATCTCTTGTTCTGACCCTTTTAATTTATATCCGGCAAATTTTTCAAGTACACTGTAGCCAACTATGTCTTTGCCCCACCTGAAGTATTTAAAAAAAATAAAACCTCATAATTTAATTTTCAATACCTAACGTCCTGAAAGTGCACAGTGGATTATGAGGGATGCCATAAATGGGGAGGGGATTCCAAGCTCATTCTGACCATCTGTGTTATTTTTAAAGCACACCTAAATCTAAGACCATAAGCATTTTTTGGATTCTGCCCCCACTAGAATGCGACTACTGCATCAGGGAATCACACATATGACCTCATGGTCAGCAGCAGTATGCTCTTGCCAGTGAGCCAACATGGCAAGCCGAGAAATAAGACAAGGAATCAAAATTTGGTGATGCATGAAAACTTGCCGAGAGCTTGCTGATGCGTTCTACTGCTGGATCTTTTTAATGATCCTGAAGAAGCAAGAAATGTGTTAAAACTAATTTCGTACAGTCAGGATTAACTAGCACCTGAAGGAGGATGTAAGCCTACTGCATTGACTCATGCAAGACTTCTACTTTTTTTAGCGGAATCGTGGCAGGGTGTGGCTCTTTACACGAGTATGGTGACATGCGTACCCGCTGAATAACAGACCACGTTGAAATAAATTGACAACACGCACCGCACACACATTTATTCAAGATTCATCACCATTGATCAAGTTCCAGTTTATTCTGTATCGCTCATGCTTTTAATGTTACTTACATCATCGTCAAGCTTACTACCTCACTAGCAGACTTCTAAAGATGGTCGTGCCGAAGCAAAACTTTTTGTCAAGTAACTTTCGTGAAACATTTCCAAGTTTATGACCCACGAAGTGGGTGTGTGAGTCTAATGCAAGAGTGCGTCTAGTGAGTAAATATGGTACATACTAAGATACTCACATTCCAGCTCTCAAGGACATTCACCGACCAGCTACTTTCTTGCCAATCTTTTATTTTATCACCTTTTTTACCTGTTTCTTTTCAGCGACTTCTGAAAATTTTCCAGCCATTCTTTTTTTTATATATATGAGGTGTGTTCAAAAAGAAACCGAACTTTTGCTATAACACCTTTACTACTTATGGTACAGCATTTTCAGTGCTGTCCCCTTCAAAGTAGTCCCCTCTACTGGCAATGCACTCTTCCGATCTTTTCTTCCATTTTTGAAAAGCCTCCTGGAACGCACTTCCTGGAATGGCGCGCAGGTCTCTTCACGCATTGTCCTGGATCTCCTCTACGGTTTGGAAACGACGTCCTTTCAAAGTGGTTTTCAGTTCGGGGAATAGAAAAAAGTCTGCTGGGGCTAGGTCCGGTGGGTGGGACAGAACAGGAGTGTGGTGTTTCGCTAAATAGCTGCGGACAAGGAGCAACGCGTGAGCCAGGGCATTGTCATGATGCAACATCCAAGCCTGATTTTCCCACATTTCAGGCCTCTTACTGCTGCGCACAGAATCTCTCAAACGTGCTAGGATTCCGTGGTAAACTTCTTTGTTTAACGTTTGGCCATGTGGCACAAATTCCTGATGTGCAATGCCTTTGCAGTCAAAAAACACAACCAACATCACCTTCATTTTTGACCAACTCATGCGTGCTTTTTTTTTGGACAAGGAGAACCTTTGGCCACCCACTGCAATGACTGCACTTTCGTTTCAACATCATAGCCATAAACCCATGTCTCATCGCCTGTTATGATGTTCTTAAGAAAGTTTTCATCGTCACTGGCAGCGGCGAGCAGTTCCTGGATGATTTCAACACGAGTCTGCTTCTGTTTGTCAGGCAACAAACGCGGCATGAATTTTGCACTGACACGATGTTTGTCACTCAAAATTTCATGACATGATTCTACGCTGATACCCACTTCGCCAACAACTTCTCGAACAGTCAAACGACGATTTCCACGAATCATAGTTCGAACTCTCTCGACGGGGTCGTCCAGGCTTGGGATCGTCACCGACCGACATTCTTCCGTCTTCAAAACGCTTGAACCAATCTTACCCCTGCGTGCGACTCATACAGTACTCCCCGTATGCTTGGCTAAGCAACTGAAATGTCTCTGTGAAAGTTTTCCCAAGTTTGTAGCAGAACTTCACACACACACGCTGTTCTTCCAATTCCTTCATTCTCACTTTGGCACCAATCCGAAGAACAGCTTGTTCATGTGCTCACTTCAGCAGCTGTAGCTCGCCAACTAATGGTCAGAGCGAAACGCGGCAAATGGCAGTTTTTTGTCTAAACCTGCTGCTACATACGCTCAGTAGCCGCAGCGTGCTTCCTCTGCCGGTTGGCGCACTATTTCAAAAGTTCGGTTTCTTTTTGAACACACCTCGTATATATGTGTTTGGGATCTGGCAACCCTGGTAGCTCTATGAGCGTCTGCCACTCACCAATTCCACAGACGCCGGTGTGCGACTTCATCTCGAAGTCGTCGGAGCGGGCCAGCCGCCCCAGAAGCTCCATGGAGCCCGTGGATGCCACCGCGCTGCCCGGATGGATCTGGACCTGGGCCCCATCGTTGAAGGAATTGCGCGAGCTGCACTGTACAGGTGGTGTCTCCTCGTCCGGCCGCTGCTTCAAGACGGCCATTTCAATGTGCTCCGAATCCCTGCACCGGGTACACCGTTATCATCAGTCTAGTTTAAACAATACCTTGACCTGGGTGAGCTGGTTCACTCTGCCAACAGCGCTCTAAGAGCACTTAACCACCATAAAATACAAATGCTACAGCACTTTAACTGAGATCCAGACAGGCACTTAAAGGCCCCAACTGCAATTTGTGTCGGGTACACCGTCATCATCAGTCTAGTTAAAACAATACCTTGACCTGGGTGAGCTGGTTCACTCTGCCAACAGCACTCTAAGAGCACTTTACCACCATAAAATACGAATGCTACAGCACTTTAACTGAGATCCAGACAGGCACTTAAAGGCCCCAACTGCAATAAAATTTCATCTTAACTAAATAGATTATAAAACAAGCAGTGTATAACATCAAAGTGATATAGGTAAAGTTGCGAAGCTGGTAATTGTAAAATTTACAGGGAAACTGTTAAAGGAAGTTCCACAACGGCTCTCATGCGGTGGCAATGTGGTCAGTATCCAATGTAAAACCGCCAGCAACGCAACCTGTGACCAGGGCATCGGTGAAAACGTGTTGCCAGATGCCAACAATGCGATGCCAGCCCAGTATGCAGGAGCACGCATTAGATATAATGGAGAATATAGAAGCACTAAGTTCGGATATATTGAAGCATCTGAAAAGGCTAGGGCCTAGTGAAGGAACACATTTGGATAAGTGACGCATTTGCAAAGACTTGGGTAGATATTGGGCAGTGGCAGAACAGGCCCCTAGAAATTCAAAGGGCGAGGTAACTGCCTTACACAGCTTCGCTTTCTCTGATGTATGAGCTGCTTGGATTGGCATACATCTGCAAAATATTCGACGGCAACCGGTACTTTTAACAGACATGACACAGTTACATATACTATGTACAGTACAGTCTGTTCTTAAAGGGAACACCTAGCTGGTAATAAGGTCAATAGAACCAAAGCACTACTACTTTAATGAGAGAAACTAAATATGGCTGACAGGTCATATCAGGCTGACATTTACGCATTAAAAACTCGTCTGCGTGCCTTCATGCCACGATTTAGATGCAACTGACAGCGAATTACTAATTGAATGTGCCCTT
Source organism: Dermacentor silvarum (assembly GCF_013339745.2). Lineage (NCBI taxonomy): Eukaryota > Metazoa > Arthropoda > Arachnida > Ixodida > Ixodidae > Dermacentor > Dermacentor silvarum. The sequence continues at coordinate 90,124,923 of NC_051162.1, forward strand.
CAACCGCAAACTATGCCGTACATCATGTTTCCATTCCATTACATGATTGGGAGATGGCAATCAATGTTGTAGAGGTATTCACACGAACCAGTCAGTAAGTGGTCACTCTGTTGCCTGCAATGTCACCTGGTGTTGAACAGTGATGCTGACAGCCCTCAGGCTTCTGGCACAAGAATCTTAAGAATTTATTGTAGTTCACTATCCAAGATGTAACCAGTGCCCTTGTTCTAACATGAATGCTGATGTTATAAGAGGCAGCTGCATGGGCAGGCCAGTCCACCTCATTTCTGTGTTTTTTGCGTATTTAAGATTTTTCTGTACTACTTTATCGCAAGAGTTAGGCATGCGTTTGCATCAACGAAAGCCATCCAGAATTTGACCACATTAAGAGACTCGTTAAGGCAAGAAAACGGACCACATGAACATTTCTGGGACAAAAAGTTGTTAAATGCCTGCCTGCCTAAACACCAAGACAAGCAAATGGAGAATTCCACAAGTGCGTCCAACTTAAGGCTTAAGAATTCAGTGACGTTTACATCACTGTCCAACTCGAACAGAACTTTTATAGATACACTCATTTCTCCGACGTCTTCATTAATTGAGGCAAATTTCTGTCAATGTCATCGTCTCTCATAAACTGTTTTGGACCTCGATGGCACAGAGAGCCGGTGCAATGCAGTCTTGTGGATGGAGCTTGTACAATTGAACTTCATTATAATCAAGTAGCAACTGAGGTGAAAATACGTTCGTTATATGTAAAATTTGTTGTATGCAATATTCATTATAAGTGCACACATTGACATTGGTGAATAAGAATTCATGACTGGGTCTATGAGAGAGAAATACAAGCACACATGTTGCCTCTGATGGACCAGCAAGGGGCCTCTTCTTAATTTTGATGGTTCAACAGTGGCTTGCTGTGCTGATACGTGGCACATAAACAATGCTGAATTAGAAATTCGCTTTGAACCATTGTAATCACATGGGTTCGGCACAAGTGCTAGCTGGCTGCGAGCCAGCCAAGCCATGCCATGCCATTGGCCAAAATATGCATGCACATCCAGAATGTACCATTTGAAATAGTTTTTGCCAAGTACTATTTGCCATTTTGGCTACAAGAATACATACTATGAGCTGCTGAGCAAACAAATATTCAACACACTATAACCAGTGACGTCTTGGATTGGGCATATTGGGTTCCACTATGGCAGTAGAATACTCAATGAAATAAAGCACGGCCAACCAAATATCAGAAATACTTCATTGTATCCACGTTCGTTGCCCAGGTTGTCAGTGAGTATGGGTATCACCTGGAATTCATAACAACTGAGAACAGCACATAGCAGAACGGATAGGGAACAACCAACACGGACGAGCCCCACAACAATGCTTACTTTTTTGAGCCATGGCCCTGCGAGCTTTGTCCTGTGTGGTCTGCGGACACGGACCGGTTCGAGTCGTCGCTTGACTCTTCAATGCACTCCCCACTGTCAAACATTTGGTGGAGCCGCACGTTGATGATTTTGAGCGTCGCAAACAGCGCACCCACAATGGCAGCATAGCATAGCCAGACAGGCAATGCTGGCTTGAGGAACTGGGAAAAACAAAAAAGGCAAACAATGATTGACTGACAGATTCAGTCCTTCATGAGATTCAATGTCCTAAAGTAACACTGGGGCCAGGAGTGTTGCGGAAGTATAGGGTTCTGGATTAGTCTTGACCCCCTGGGGTTCTATAATGCCCACCCAAAATCTAAGCACACAAGCTTTTGAATTTCACTCGGTTCAAACTATGGCCACTACAGCTTGGTATCAAACCTGCAACCGCGTGCTCATCAGCGGAATGCATTGACACTGAACCACCACAACTTGTAAGATCGAAAGTAAAGTAATTGAGACTTCTAGAAGGCAATCCGTGGCATTCTAGAACGTTCCGCTGCTCAACACACCACCTCAGCTTAAGAAAGCAGATGGCTGTGGCACACAACAGAAGTGGCAACCGCGCGTCACTGACAATCCGCGGCAATTCTTGAGAAGTGTAGCGCCTTGTTTCATTGATGGGCTGTGCTGTGTTCAACTAGGTAGAGTGGAGAAAGAGCTTCGAACGGAGGAATGTTTGAGTGTTAGGACATGGATCTTCCTGCAGACTTGCTTGTCTGATTCCATTTTATTTTTTGTCAATTTAAGAGGACACTAAAGAGAAATACTAAGTTAATGTAGGTAGATTAAGTATTGTTACAAAATAAATTTTCATTAATTTCAAGGTATGAGGTTGATTAGGGGAAAGAAATATTGAAGGCCAAACTTCAACTGTTTTTTTTTTTTTCAATTTCACACCAAAACCCTAGCAATGATACGTCAATGTGACGCCACAAGTTTCCAAGTATTTTTCTTTTTTTCATAGCCATGCCATCGTGGTACCGTAAGATTTCATGAACCTTGCCAAGCTTCAGTATTTGGCTCATTCAGAGTGCAATGTAGTATATCTTTAAGAATTAAAAACTTGACTGGGCCCAATTAAACTTCAAAATTCACATCGCGGCAAGCCGGTGCGGGAAGTTCAAGGCAGTGTGGCCACCCGCCTTTTCTCCTTGCATGTTTCCTGGCTTACCACGCTTCCTCTCACGATAAGAGTAGCTTTTTCTTTTTTGTACTGTACAGGAGTAATTGATTAGTATGGCTCAACATATCTTTCCCTTTACTGTTCGTTCCTTTAAACTTTTTCTTCATTTATTGAGACGTCAAGTGGAGGCTTGGACTAAAGGCAAAGAGGAGCTGACAGAGGCTATAACCCCTTGATTCTACCCACCTCAATGGCACAGTAGCTATCACATTCTACAGCTGGGCACAAGGTTGTGGGTTCAATTCTTGGCCATGGCAGTCGTCATTTCAATGGGAGAAGAATGCAAGAACACATGTTAATAGGTTTAACCGCACGCAAAAAAAGTAACACAGATGGTCAAAACTGATCCAGAGCCCTCCACTACAGTGCCTCTCATAACCCACTGTGCAGTTTCAGGATGTTATACTCCAAAATTTTTTTTTTAACCCCTCAATTTGTACTGAATTTTTCATCCACGATGAACTACGAGTGCTGAAAGAAGCAACGGCTCATGAAGCACACGTAGCAGTTCACCTCACAGTGCTCAGGACAGTCTTAAACTAGTAATGAGGTGATGCAAGATAAGTGAAATATGAACGCTGCAAAGAAGCCGGCCAATCTATTTTTAGTAACATTTCCAATATCATAACAAATAAATAAAAAAGTGCAGCTTAGCCACAGAAGAAAACTGCAGTAGAGCATCTGCCTGTGAAGCCCCACCTTCAGCTTCTCATGATAGTCGAGGTTTGCAATGTGCCAACTTCTGTACTGACATACTAATCACCAATGTGTCATAACAGCAGCCTGCAACATAGAGCTGTTCACTGTCAATGATGATGAGAATTGCACAGATCATCTCAAAAACATTTAGAGCACTATTCATCTGTTAACTTGTTCATTTTTTTCTGTGCTTAATGTCTTAAAAGCGCTGGGGCATTAGCATTCATTGCTTACTTCAGCCATATTGAGCCTCTCTATCTATCTAGCCTCTTACGCCGACCCAGTGACCCAAGTTGTCTACGAGCTAGGGCCACTGCGTATGTGCTTCTGGTGGTGATGTTGTAGTGGTCATTCCATTGTCCTCATTCCAGCTTCGTGATCTGACACTCGTCATGTCGTCGTCAAGCTTTCTATACAGACCAGTGGCCCTAGTTGTCTAACAGCTTGAGCCACTAGGTATGTGCTCATGATGCCGTCATGGTCACTGCATCGTTGTCATTCCAGCTTTGTCATCCGAGTCTCTTCATGTTGTCGCCATCATGCACTTGTTGTCACACTGCTGTCACAATGCCATCGTGGTCGTTCTATCATCGTCAATCCAGCTTTGCGATACGACTTGTCATGCTGATGTCATCATAAAGGCTTCGTGATGCAGTCGTCGTCATGCCACTGTCATCACACACTCGTCATCCCACTGTCCTCGTAGCATTGTCATGCCACCGGTGTCATTCCATTATCATCGTTCTAACATCCTCACGCCGTCGTTGTCATCCCATTGCCATCACACCGTCTTCTTTGTTCCATCAACGTCAATCCTCCGTTGTCATTCGATAATAATAATGCTGTTCTCATTCCAATGTGATTATGCTGCTGTTATCACGCCATCGTCATCAGACAGTCTCTATCATGCATTCATTGTCCGACCCATCGTGGTCATGCCGTCATCATCCGACTCCTGTCATGCCATCACTGTCACGCCATTGTCCGTCATGCAGGCTTCATAATACAGTTGTCATCTCATTGTCCTCATACCGTTGTTATGCAGTCATCATCACGCATTTGTTGTCATACTGTTGCCATGAAGTTGTCGCGGTCGTTCCATCGTCATCCTCACTTCAACATCGAACTCCCGTCATGCCATAATTGTCACAGCCGTTGTCATGCCATAGTCACCACGCTTTCCATTTTACCATCGTCATCTCTTCAGTAACTTCATTCCACAGTCAACATGCCGCCTTTGTCCGTCTATTGACATAATTTACGCTCTGTCATTCTATCGTAATCATACAGTCCTAATTCAATCATGATTATGTCGCCATTGTCCCGCCATCGTCAGACAGTTGCTATCAAGCATGAATTGCCATACCATCGTTGTCATTCCATTGTCCTCATGTCTCCGTCTCACTACCGTCATCTCATTGTCGTCATGCCACCATCATCATACTGCATCTGTACGTTACACAGGTGTCATACAGCCATTGCCATGGCACCATGCACGACTTTGGCAAGCGAATGCCATAGAAAAGTGGGACAATGTCGGAGTATGCCGCATATAGCCAAAGCAAGGAAAGTCTTGCAGAATGCCCACTAAAGATGTTAAACATGACATCATGAAACAGTTAAAAAATTAGATTATGGGGTTTTACATGCCAAAATCACAATCTGATTATGAGGCACGCCATAGTGGGGGACTCCAGAAAATTTGGACCACCTGGGGTTCTTTAATGTGCACCTAAATCTAACTACACGGGTGTTTTCGCATTTCGTCCGCATCGAAATGTGGCCGCCGTGGCCGGGATTCGATCCCGCGACCTCGTGCTCAGCAGCCCAACACCATAGCCACTAAGCAACCACGGGGGGTTCAGAAAACAGTGTGCTACCCTACATTGCTCGAATCTAATCCCATTACTATCAACAGTCATCATGACACTAGTTCTGCCGTAATATTTTCGAAATTCTGCTCTCATCAATATGTGGAATTGAACTTACAATCATGTGCTCAGCACAAGAATGCCATACCCATACCCATACTAAGGCGACGTAGCGGGTGTTCTTGTTTGTTGAATGAGAACACCTGCTACATCAGGATGATCACTCTGTCATACACAATACAATGAATTATTTTAATGTTATGAATTATTTTTTTGTCACACCTGAAGCTCCATTAAAACCAACTACAAATGATTCCAAATTTAATGAGCATAGTTAAGGCTTTTGCAATGAGGTGTTACAGGCATCATGTCCGTAGTCCAAGCACCAATGTCAATTCAAAGTTTCAGGACAACTGGACTGTTAAATATCTTAATATGACCTCCAGGAAACACTTCATGTGAAGAAGTGCCGGTTTACTACATTCAACACCTAGTACAGCCAACTTAATTTGTTTAATCGGCAGCTCTTCTATCTGTAAAAGCATATTCAGGTGAATTTTGACACACTGAGGTGCAATGCTGGTACCTCACTGATGCGATTCACGATGTTACCTTGTTGCTCTTAAGTTTGTACCCTTGCTTGTTTTGCGCGAATACGTGCGAAACATAACAAAAATGTCCAATGCACTTGGCCTGATTCACTACGTCTAGTACCTCGAGATGACGAGCGAAAAACTCTACATACCCAACACACGCACACCCTACATTTGTGCAAACAAGTCACAAAGGAACTACGAGAATATGTGCAGTAGCGTCGACAAGAGCTTAAACTTAACTGCAGCGTAAAAACGCACGTGCAACGTGCAATGTCAACGCTGCAGTGAATCCAGCTATGAGCTGTTGAGCTGCCCGATTGAGCGCTGTATTATTGAACCATGATTACAAGTAGGCTTGCTTAGAAGCTAAATGCAGTTATACAAATTGAACAAATATTGGAAATAATTGAATCAGACAAGTAATTAGCTTCAGGGCCAACTCGAGTGAGACTTCTTTTCGCCGCGTCTTATCTGCTGCAGGAGGTGTGCTCCATCGTGTCACTCTCGCGAAGCATGAGACACCGATACTTGCAACAAGTGGCTGCTCAGGAAGAAACGTTTTCGTCTTCCGCCAGCGAAAAAGTGTAACCGCGAGCATCCGGTTACGCGTAACGCTGAAATGACATCAAGCCTACATACAACAAGGTCTAGCACGCTTTGAGCACACAGCGACGGGGGGCACAACAGCGCACGGGTCACAGAGCAATCGGAGACACTTCGGAGGGTCTCTCACCATGTGCAACGAGAACGGCAGGCACAACAGGAATAACCAGAGGTAGAGGTGCAGAATGTTGGACTCATGGTCCTGCCTCGGATCGTAGAACCAGCCTCCCGTGAAACTAGCCCAGACCCCTTGACGGAGTATCTCCAATGTTTGGGAACCCATCTACGGGTGCAACTCGCGCCGCTGCGAACGAGTCCGTATTCTGTGTCCGCCTATCATCTCGCTGTTCGCCTTCCAACGGTCACTCATCGTGTCCACACAGGGCTCAAACAAACGCGATTTCCCAATGGGTTCATTGCACAGTGATGGGAACGACACTCCATGACTCCATTTACAAGTAAAAAAAAAAAGTAAACTGTGGCGAGCGATGCTATGGCGTTGCGAATGCCGGCTGCTCACTGAGGGCTACAGTTGTGATATGGTTTCGGTTTCAGAATCGTTGTTGTTTCCTTGGATGTGCTCTTAGTGTTGCATAAATGTGCTTGCTCTGAAATCACAGACTGGAACAGAGCTATAAAATGGATGTTAAGCATCGTAGACGCAGGTTATGTTAAACAGTTATGCAACTCCACTACTCAAGGTAACTGCAGTCTGACTTCGGAGGCTTCGAGCAGGGTTGGTGCTGTACCTTGCACATGCTATCACCATGGCCCTGGAGATCGACAAACGAAAACCCTACGACGTGGCTGTAGAAGTGTCCGGCATTCTGCACCTACGGCGGACACGATCATCATAAAAACGCGCATATATACTATGACTGTATCCTGGTACTCGGGATATCAGGCCACAAAGGTTATCAGGGAGACCAAACGCAAGCCTTATAACGAACAATCGCGCAACGTCATTGTTACCTGCGTATATCACAGAGCTACAGTACATTTGATTATGTTTTTCCTTTTTGTTTATTAGATACACCTTAAGGCCAGTTTCCAGAATCAATCGCAATTTAGACAGCACTCTAGATCGGAGCTTACAAGAGACCACATTCGACCCTGGTCTCCTTATTTATTTATTTATTTATTTATTTATTTATTTATTTATTTATTTGTTTATATATTTATTTATTTATTTATTTATTTATTTATTTATTTATTTATTTATTCGTTCATTCATTCATTCATTTTTTATACAGGTATGCTCCATCGCCCGTACAGGGCATTATTGTAGTTCTGCATAGTACAAGGCATAATTTCTATATATAATTTGCATACGAGGTATACAAACCCAAGCAAAAAAATGAGCTCGGCAGGAAATCGGGCGGCCACCCATGGCCAGGTAAAAATACGAAGGCCCGATCTCGGCCTTCTGGGTCGGGCCGGGCACGGTTGTTGCACGTGGCCAATCTGTTTGCCGACCACCGGCAGGTGGTCGGCAGTCGGCATCGGGCCGACGTCATGGCCGCCGGTTACTTCATTGTGGCCATGGTTGGCCATCGTACGGCCCAACAACTTCCGCACGACGGTCACAACGTGGCTTGTCCACGGCCAGCATTCTATTGCCGGCATTTATATGTCGGCTTTTTTTTTTTTAGCTCACATGCACTGAGTGTTTTTTTTTTTCTTTCTTATGTCGACTTTTTAAGGCCCCTGCTCAGATACCAAATAATCCGCTTGTTCAGCAGAGTTACCTTAACTGCAGACATTACATTCTGGATAACTTGCTAGTGCAGCAGCATTTAATTGAAAGAGTCGTGCTAATTATACTTTTAGTTAATCGCTATAGGGTACATGTCGTAATGGTGAAATTAGAGGCCGTAAGTGCGCAGGACATATTCAATCGGAACCAATTCTTTAACTAGCGCCAATTTCGATATACGAAGTCAAATTAAGTCAGCAAAATGAGCTGGTGTCCTGAATACTACTCTCGAGCATTGCATATATTCACAGTGCCGCAAGAAAATACAGATGACACCAAGGCATTTTTGCCCCATATTTTGACGTATACCTTGAAACTGCGTGGTACTAGTTGCAAAATTGGTTCCAGCTGAATAGGCCCTGTATGTTAACGGGCTCATTTCCACCGTTACAACATGTGCACTAAAGTTAATAATTAACAAGATAATTGGCACGGTTTTGTCAATTAGCAACTTATGCACCATACTGCTCATTTAGAAAGTAATGCCCACCTGTTAAATGCAACCCAGATGAAGAAAAGGATTGCTGGTATCTGCAACAAGATTAAAAATATATATATTGTTTGACATAAGAAAGGACACCCTGCATAATTCGCTATTTATATCATGCGTACGTTTGTGTCCTTAAGCGCGCTATATAAAGAAGGCGAGCGCTTTGTAGACAAATTATCACTACAGTTGATTTTTGTCGACTTTTATTGAACTATTTAGATACAAACACAACAGAAACTGGAATACTTTGTTGTGAAATGCTTTAAGAGTAGATTAGTGATTGTGACAAACATTAAATGGGAATTAATCAATGACAGTCTTGTATGGGTACTTGAAAATGTCCTTCCTTGAATTGCGCGTAAGCCTGTTTACCAGCGAACTCTGCAGCCAGGTCACTTGACTAATTCTGCTATGGTCACGCTCTGGTATCTGAAATACAGACATATACTACGTAAGTTTCAGAAATGGGACATGTATAACTATAATATTGAACCAGATGCATCGTGGCCTCTCAATAACTCTTTAAGCATTGTACTTAATTATGAACAAGTTCTGACAAAACCCAGATTTTTCATGACAAACCCTAAATACGCATCGCACAAGCAAACGCAGTCTCCCATTATTTAGCCTCAAAACAAGCGTCGCGAAAATCTCACGCTAGCGGGGCGAAATTCGCCTTTCTTTAAATTACCTGCACCACGACTGCAACGTAGTACACACATCGTGCGCGCGGCATATACTAGTATAGGGTGTCCCAACTATCATGCACCAAGATTTAAAAATATGCAAATACAACGTAGCTGGACATAACCAAGGTAATATTGTTTGTCATCGCTTGGAGATACTGAGATTATTTTTTTTGCATTGCGCCTAATTGCATGTTTAGTCCTAATTAATTAATGAACTTGTCAAATATTATAGATGAAAAGTGTCAACGAAAAAATTGTAGAGCAACATGAAAAACTCCCGATACAGCTTTCTTTTGCTCAATACGTGTTACATAAAAGTGTTTTTCCGAGCGTGAAAGAAGCCCGCGAATACACCTAAAATTGCCGCGCAACTCGCGGCTTCAGGTACTTTGCGTGTATTCGCAGGTTTCTTTCACACTCGGAAAAACACTTTTATGTAACACGTATTGAGCAAAAGAAAGCTGTATCGGGGATTTTTCATGTTGCTCTACAATTTTCTCGTTGACAATTTTCATCTATAATATCTGAGAAGTTGATTATTTAATTAGGACAAAATATGTAATCAGGCGGAATGCAAAAAAAAAACAATCTGAGTATCTCCAAGCGATGACAAACAATATTACCTTGGTTCTGTCCAGCTACGTGGCATTTGCATATTTTAAAGTCTTGTTGCAAGATAGTTGGGACCCCCTGTGCAGTATACGTTACGGGCACTGCATGCACTCATCGGTGCTTCATGCATATCACGACGCACCCAGTCTCTTAATTTGCTTGTACGACAAGCTTTGGCATGTGAACTCTTGCACATTGAGTGCAGCTCCATAAACCACAAGACATGACATTTGGCCGCGCTATTATAATGTCGCTTTCAACAGATCGAAAGGGCAGACGAGCTCTCGAAACAAAGAAACGCAGCCTTACTCGCTCTCGTTCCAAATTAACGCTACAAAAGATAGCCTCTAACAGCATAAATAATACGTGCAACTTACGAGTAAATGTGGACGTCCATAGGAGGTGAAAATCCGCATGTTGGAAATGTCCATTTTTCGTGAACAAGAAGCGCAGCGCCATAGCATCCGTGCGAAGCTGCGCCGATCAAGCAGCCACTGAACGTCTCTTCCCGCCAAGAGCTCCCCCGAACAGCTACCATCTACGCGCCTGCCTCTTGCTGGTTCCTCTCCGTGAATGCTGCATGAACCGACATGCCACAGACGGTTGAGGCGACCTCCTGCTTTCTATTCTTTCGCTACCCGATTCTCTCGCCCAGGTGGATGTCGGCGCCGACTAGGCGGTGAGTTCTATTCGGGCGCCGACTTGGCGGCGGGCGGGGGCATCCTGTATGATCGGCCAGCAGCGTCAGGCCAGCGTGAAGCCGACGTCTCTGGCCAGCCAAAACTTTCGTGTTCGGCATTATGCAGCCCTACGCACACGGGCCAGCATCCGTGACCAAGCCAGCGCCAACTGGGTCGGCAACATAAGTCGGCCTTTTTACGGCCCAAGCTCTTCAAGCCGACATGATCGGCTCCCAGCGATCTGCCGAGCACCACCCGATTGTCGGCCCTCGGCCAATTTTGCTTGGGAAGGCATCACATTTGTCACTATAATTATGAGCACTGTGAATTATGCCAATCTAATATCCCGCGTATCAGTAGCGCACCCAGGATCTCTACCAGGGGAGGGTTGAATTGTGGCGGGGAGGGGGGGGGGGGGCAGAAAACACTTTGCATAATATGCAATTTCCTTGCTTTAGCCAGAGGAATCCAACAGCAAATAAAATGCCTATTAATTATAATAATATAATGACACTAAGGATGATGACGATGTTTATTTCTTCAGCGTTTTACTCCAAGTAATTTAAGAGTGAATGAAAAAAGTTGTCGCAGTTTCACCTGAAAGGCGAAGCATCAATTGCGATAGCAAATTTGTAGAGAGCTATACGGAGTAATGATATTAGCTTTATCAGCTGTATAAACTTGGACATGCAGCAGCACCGGCAACACGCAGAACTGTGTCGACGCCGTCGGCGTTTTGCCCGCGTTCGCTCAAAATGCGTGCGGCGTTGGTGACTGTTGCCGGAGCCTCTGATATAAATAGGCACTTGGTGCCGCAGCTAAACGTCGCCTCCCTTCCCTTCCCTGCCCCTCGCCCCCCCCCTCCCCTACGGCCTCTCGCGTGTCGGAAGAAGGCGCGTTTGCTCTCTATATATATGGTGATTGTAAAGGAGGAAAGAGACGCCTACTTGTTGCAATGTGAAAATGAGAAATCCATAAAGTGTACATGTTGGTGTCTTATTTAAAGCCATACCGTGAGTGAAGGAATAAAATATACACAGTAATAATATTCAAAACATGCTGTCATAGAAGCAGCTGCATTGCACTGCCTGCCATGCTGAACACAACACAGGTGTGAATATTTTCCCCCTTTATTGAAGAGCCAGAGCAAAGCTATCACACATGGTAATGTGTTGAACATACATGAAACTTATTACACAATAATTGAGGTATCTGTTGACATTCAAGATACCACATTATTGCACACATTGTAAACAATACCGTTAGTAGCATTATTTAAATTTAGCTATTGATTTTAAAATTTAGGCTAACCATAACAGGGACTTGTTATGGCTAGGTTATATGCAGAAATAATACACTTCTCAGAATCTGCTAACATCTTGTTTCAGAGAACGACAGCAATGGAACACAACAATGGTTTTTCAAAGATTACCATAAAAGAAGTTCCTTAGGACTGGCTAAATGGCTAGAGGACAAAGCGTTATATACAGCAACAATGCACTATATATCACAAAAAAGAACAAGTACACAGTCTTGAAAGCTAAGTATACTGTAATAAGAATGAAAATTTCCAGAACACTAATTGGCAAAAACGTCGACCATGACTTCACCTTAACGGGTACTTTTTATGACTAGGTTATAACTAAAGATATTACACTTATGAGAATCTGCGTTTTGTTGCAGAGGATGAGCTACATGAACATTATAAATCATCTCACAAAAGATAACCATAAAACATCTCACAAGTGAGTTAAAATTGGTTAAATGAGCAAAGGACAAAATTATTCATAAATCAACAATGCAGCATGACAAAAATTAACAAGTACACAAGCTTGAATGCTAAGCAAGTACTTTAGAATAAACATCGAACATTCTAGAATACCAGGTAAAACATTTGCAATGACATTCCTTCCGAAAGTGGAGCATACATTCTGTATGACTTAAAAACTTCAAAAACTTTTTCATGTTGCCAGCCGACTGGATTCATTTTCAGTTTTCAAGAATGGGTATCGCCACAAGAAGATAAACGATAAAACCATTACAAACATACTGCAATACCAGCTACTATAAAAGTAGCTCAGCACACCAGGCTGCATGCACTAAGTGAAAGCTTTAGTTCAGAGGCTCCTATCTAAATACGTTGGAAACGAGAAATCGCTTTTCTCGGCAACCACTGCACTAAATTTTATGATGTTTGTGGCATTTAAACGAAAAAGTTAAAATCTATGACTGCTGGCAGCGAATTTTCGATTTAAGCAGTCAATGTTTTCATAATAATTGCTGGAAACTGTGAACTTGCAGAAAACGAAACTTTCAAGTTTACAACTCTAGAACTCAACAATGAAAAACGATATCAAAATTCTGTCAATTGCATTTAATAGTATACTTAAAGCGGACAAATTTTATGTATTATGCATGACACTCAGATATACCAGTAATATCTGAGTAGCACTTCTGCAAACCATTCGTGAAAATTGTAACAAATTCACGCAAGATATAAATTAATGCATTAAATTTGTCTGCTTTGTATATTCTGACGGATACAACTTATAGAATTTCAGCATCTGTTCTTGGTGCAGAGTTGAAGATTTGTAAACTTCATTAGTAAATTTTTTTAACCTTACCAATTTTCGGTAATTTTTGTAAAAAAGTTCAGGCCATAAATCAAAATTCCGCTTCCAGCAGCCACTATAATTTAACTTTCTCAAATGCCACAAATTTCGTTAAAATCGGCCCAGGGGTTATCTCATAACAACAATTCTCCGTTTTACCTGTATTTGAATGGGCCGCATCGGAGTTGGGGCTGAGCTAAAGCTTCCTCTTAATGTCAGTAGCTGAAAACAACCTGCATTAATGTACACTTTACCAATATACAATATAGAGTATAATATAGAAACCATTGTTGAATGTTTTACAAATTAAGAGACTCAGACATTGCAAGATCAGAGCAGTGTTACTGCTTCTGCTAAGCTAGGCATTCCGAGGCAGGAAATATAGCGTATCACGAAGTTAAAGAAAAAAATGTGTTACGGTATAAGTTAAAAAAAACTTGGAGGACGCTTAAGCTTCGCCTTTAAGAGTAGAACGCGACTGCGTTGTCGGGTCCCATTCGCATCGCATCGTTCGCATATGGCAAGTAGGCTTCATTCACTGCAACAGTGAACGTGGGAAAGCCAGCTTGCAAAGAGCAAGCTTAGACCGATCCCCTTAAAGTCGGCTTCACTTTTAAACTGAAATACATTGCTGGAAAGACGTTTTTCCAGGGGCAATATAAGTGGTCTTATCATAAAATGTGAAGGCCCCAGCACCTTTTTTATTATTTTATTCATTGTTTGCTATTTCCCCGACGCGCGCAGGTCTGGTAGAAATATTTTAGTTTCCTCGTAGCAGAATTAGGTTTTTTCGTACATTCAAATTACAATCCGACGGTGAATCCGACGCCGAATGGTGCAGTCGTACTTTACCATTTTTCTGACGGATTTCACTGCGAGAAATTACATTTTGTTCACCAAAACCTTGCACCACGTGGAGGGCCTGCGTGGTCGATGTGGTAGGATGATTTTCTCCGCCACCCGCGATCACACGCCGGTTGCCGACGCCGGATTTTCTGCGACACGGGGCCCTAAACGCTATCGCGTTAAAAGTCAACAGCAAGTAACATTTGCTGTTTTCTGATGTGTCTTACTTGCTTTAATATTTGCTTAGACTGCTTTCCCTGCCTCAGTATAATAGTCACCTAAGTTAAAATTATAAGTAGATCACAGCAGGGATAGCCGAGTGGCCTGCTGGCTCAATGAAGTTGTGGGCGAAGAGCGCGTTTGCTCTTATGCACCGAATGTAAGTGACGCTTCACAGTTGATACTAGGATGAGGCGAATGCACTGACGTGCAATCTAACCACTATATTAATTCGATTTTACATATGTCACTGTATGTATTTGATAGCAAAAAGGAAAACATAAAGCAGCAATACTGGTGATCACAAAACTGCTGAATGAAGAAATAATGGCGTTTTTCACTGGTCGATCTGGAGCAGCCGCCGAAATCCTGGAGCGAGCGCTCGACCCTAATCTGCCAGCGGAGAGCGAAAATGCTCCGCGCTGGATCGTACAGGAAGTCTGCACACACACCTCACAAATATCGACTTCCGCTCTGCATGTTTCCATGGCCACCAAGATCACCGTCTCCCAGTGAGCGGAAGTAACGTATCCTCTCGTCCTATTTCCGCCCGAATCCGCGCCTCGGCAGCGGAGCAAGTGAGAGCGATCCGGCGCGGAGCGAGTTGATCCGAAACGACCAGTGGAAAGCGCGAACCCGCTCCAGCTCGACCAGTGAAATGCGGATTCGCAGCCGTGGAGCAAAAAATCCTGCTCCAGATCGACCAGTGAAAAACGCCATAAGTAAAATAAGGATGAACAACGCAGAGTTGCCCATCTGACACTACAGGTTTCTCTTATATGAGACGTTGCCATTTCCTTAAATACTATAACTACAGCCACCATCAGCAGGGGCGGATCCAGGTTTTTTCTGAGGGGGGGGTCAGCTTCTGTCAACGACGATGATGATGATAGTAGCCTTTCTTATTTACCGAAATTTACCGTTTTTGTTCACGAAAAACCCGCGTTTTATACGGCTAGAGCAACACCTGTAGCCCTCCGTGGTGGCTCAGTCAGCTCAGGCGTTGAGCACGAGACCGCGGGATCAAATACCGGTCGCGGCGGCCGCATTTCGATGGAGGCGAAATGCAAAAACGCCCGTGTTCTTGCGTTGTAGTGCAGGTTAAAGAACCCCAGGTGGTCAAAATTAATCCGGAGCCTTCCACTACGGCGTGCCTCATAATCAGAACTGGTTTTGGCACGTAAAACCCCAGAAAGAGGAAGAAGACCTGTAGCGAAGCCAGGTATCGGTTTCTCCGAGCTTATAGGAAAAGGACGTTACCCAATACAACCATGTGCTTGGCGGCTGCGCCTGATAATACAAGGTGTTCAAAACTAAGCTTTATGGTTTTCTTAAAATTAGGTACTGAGAGGCACGCGAAGACCACCTGTGCAAATAAGTTATGTGGCCAGGGGGGCACAAAGTGAGATGATAATTATCGCTGTGAGCAGCCCAATTAACTAAAATTGAACAATTATTTTTGGTTCACTGCAGTAAGTGGGTATGTTTGTATTGAAAACTTAGAGACAGTCGTGTTTCTATACAGTATCAGTCGGAAGAATTATTCTAGCGTGTCCGTGCTCCGAGATATCCGACTCCAAATTTCAATTGTCGTACTGCGCAGAATAATCGAGTCGACGCGAGAGCGGTTTATGCTTTGCGTTGCTGTGAAAGGGAGGCATTTTAGACATTTTTAGGGCATTGACATCTTGATGGGTGAAATGTTGTCATGAGATTTGTGCACGACAACACCAAACTTAAAGTGGCAGTATGAAATATTCGTTAGCATAGCTAAAAAGGTTTCTGCTGTTGATGGTGCAGTTGTTGCGCTTGATTTCAATCAAACTTACAATACTTGGAAATCAGCAGTCACTTTATTTGCGTAGCCCAGACAAGGACGATGCCCGGTCATCTAGCCACCATGATTACGCACACGCACTGCCCTCCGGCTTCTCCGCTCGGGCCATTATCTCGGCATGGCAGCTGCCGCCATCTTTACAGGCTGCGCGGTTGCGTGTTACGACAGCGCTTACGGGCTCTTCGATTTTTTTATTTTTTTTTCATTTCACCAGCCGTGAGGGGAAGGGGGACAGTTATCTTTGCCAATGCCTCAGCCCCGTTGTCAGACTAAACGCCGCACGCAACAGCCGCGTCACATCAGGGAGGAGCTTTGCACCGATCCTCACTCTCTTGCAAGTTGCATGCGTAATCTTGCGAACGACAATTAAAATATGGAGTTGGATATCTCGGAGCACAGACATGCTAGAAAAATTTATCCAAGTAAAACTGTATAGAAACACGACGGCCTCTAACTTTTGAACAAACACACACACTTACTGCAGTCAATAAAAAGTTAATTATTCAATTTTAGTTCATTCATCTGCTAACAGCGATAATTATATATCATCTTCCTTTGTGTCCCCCTGGCCACATAACTTATTTGCGCAGATGGTCTACACGTGCCACCCAGTGCCTAATTTTAAGAAAACCATAAAGCCTAATTTTGAACACCCGGTATATCTAGCCTGCATTGTTTCTTAAAATTTGGGATGATCTGTTGCAGGTTCGTTATAAATGCGTAAGCACGCGTCCGTTTTTGGAGTTCTGTTGGGACACCTTGATTTCCTTAAGAAGATTCTTTGTGAATTCGGCTGATACACCTTCGTTTGATTTGGAGGACTAACTCCCCTATTCTCAAACAGCCCTCGACTCGAAGCTCTTCCTCCACTCCTCCTTGTTAAGCACAGCGCCGCTTCTCGACTGATAAAGACGCGACAATTCTAAAGAATTCCCGTGCATGATCATGAAGCGCAGTGACCACTTCTTTGAAGGGATGGCGGTGCTATCTTTCTTCTTGAGTCGAGGTGCTGTGTTGACTAGAGGAGCGTTCTTGAATACGGGCGTAACGCCCCGCTCCAACGTGGCAACCACTACGCTGGTTGTTTACGATATGCGAATCACCGCGTATGAAGACTCACGACGCCACCTACAAGAATAACAATATGGCGTAGTAGCCGAGAGCGCGAGCCAGCGTCTTCATGTTTTGTTTCCCACGCGACGTCATCCTTTTACACAAGGCGCGCATCTGCTCCCGTTTCTCTAACCACGCGACGCCATCCTAGGCCCGCGCACTGGCGTTGCCGCTGACTTCACGCTCCCCCACTTCGCAGCCGCGGCTCGAGCCTTCGCCCCGCTCCGCGAGAACGCCCACTCAGATAAACGGATCCGGCGGGCTTGAGCCTCCTATGCTTAATGTACGACAATAAAACTGCGAAGTTACAATGAAAAACTTGTAGCGTACGAACGGCACTGTGCTCGTACTGGATATTGTCAACGTGTAACTGTGATCACAATGAGTGCTACAGTTTAAGAAAAGTTGCCTATGCGTACTTCTTAGTTTAGCTGTTAGTTGTTATTATTTATATATGAACACTTCAGCGAGAGATCTCTTTCATTAAGCGGGTTGGTCGCGGAACCGATGACAGCCACTGAGGCAACCGTTGACACCCCAAGGGGAAACTAAGTTAATCAGGCGCGAAGGCGCTCGAGCGGACCTTGGCGTGCTTGGCAAAAGGGACGTCCCCTCGTTCATTCGACGCCACCGACGGGACGAGTAAGGCACGGCAGGCGCCAGGAGGTCCAAGGTGTTCATGAGAAAAAATAACTACGGCAACTTCGCGACACCACACTCCTACAGAATACAACTAAGCTTGTGAGCGAGCTAGCTTTACTTCTACATGGCTGATACCACTGGTACTCGCGAAAAATACTTTTGAAGAATGCTGGTGGCCATATTTTTCTTTTTTTTTGCGACAGGGCCATCCCCCTGTCAGCGAGGGGGCGATGCAGAAATCTGAAGGGGGGGTCAGGACATCCGGACATCCCCCCTGGATCCGCGCCTGATCAGACTTAACCTTAACAATGAAGATGGATCTACAGCGGTTTAAGTTTAACAATTGTGAGCTGTAAGAAGTAAATATCTTGCTTTATAAGAAAGATGTACTAAGCCAGCATATTCAGGACATCAGAAATTTGGAGCAGCCGAAGCGAAAAGGTGCTTATCATGCTCAAGTGAAATAAAATGGTGACTGTGCTTAAGCAGTGTATACAGAGTGTACCCGTGTACCAGGCAAAACGAAGCAAGTTTAAAAAAGTGAAGCTTTCTGTGCAGAAGCAAACGACACTCTCCCAAACGAGCATCCAATATTTTTTAGTGATGACCGCAGTGCCAATAGAATATTTGTGGACCACTTAAAAAACAATGACTTTCAGTAGTTGGCGACGTGCTACCATTTGTGAAGCTGTTATTTATACGCGGACAAGAAAGACACGAAACCTTTAAAAAGCTGCAATAACTTTCTGCTTGTGCACCGCAGTGGCCTGTTTTTAGTGCGTAAAATAGAGCTACCCAAAATGTCATCATCATCATCAGCCTATCTTTATGTCCACTGCAGGACGAAGGCCTCTTCCTGTGATCTCAAATAACTCATGTTTTGTGCTAGCTGATTCCAACTTGCACCTGCAAATTTCTTAACTTCATCACCCCAGCTAGTTTTCTGCCATCCACGACTGCGCTTCCCTTCTCTTGGTATCCATTCTGTAATTTTAATGGTCCACTGGTTATCCAACCTACGCATTACATGGCCTGCCCTGCTCAATTTTTTTTCTCTTAATGTCAATTAGAATATCGGCTATCCCCGTTTGCTCTCTGATCCACATCGCTCTCTTCCTGTCTCTTAACGTTAGGCCTAACATGTTTCGTTCCACCGCTCTTTGTGCAGTCCTTAACTTGTTCTCGAGCTTTGATAACCTCCAAGTTTATGCCCCATGTGTTAGTACCAGTAGAATGCAATGATTGTACATTTTTCTTTTCAACAACAGTGGCAAGCTCTCAGTAAGAATTTGGCGATGCCTTCTGTATGCACTCCAACCCAATTTTATTCTTCTGTAAGTTTCCTTCTCGTGATCAGGGTCCCCTGTGAGTAATTGACCTAGATAAACGTACTCCTTTACAGACTCTAGAGGCTGACTGGCGATCCTGAATTCTTGTTCCCCTGATGAGCTATTGAACATTATCTTTGTGTTCTGCATATTAATCTTCAACCCCACTCTTACACTTTCTCGGTTAAGGTCATCAATCATTTGTTTTAATTCGTCCCCATTGTTGCTGAATAGGACAATCCTATCTGCAATTCTCAAGCGACGCTAAACTGTCAAAACTGATCAACAAGAAGAAAGTAAGGGATATCCGAAATTATAACGGGGGAAAGATTGAGGAAGCCGAGAAATATGGATGCAGCATGAAATCAGTGAGAAGAAAACCGGGCATAGGACAGGGTAAGGTGTATGCACTGAAAGATAAGCAGGGCAATATCATAAGCAATTTCGATGACATAGTAAAAGCAGCGGAAGAATTCTATTCTGACCTGTACAGTTCCCAGAGCAGCCAAGCTACTTTCATTCGAAGTAGTGATGAACAGGATACAGAGGCTCCTTCTATAACTAGCGATGAAATTAGAAGGGCCTTGAAAGACATGAACAGGGGAAAAGCTGCTGGAGAAGATGGAATAACAGTCGATTTAATCAAAGATGGAGGAGATATCACGCTTGCAAAGCTTGCGGCCCTTTGTACGCAACACCTCACGACTTCAAGTGAACCAGAAAGCTGGAAGAATGCCAACATTATACTGATCCTAAGAAGGGAGACGTTAGAGAAGTGGAAAATTATAGGCCCATTAGCTTGCTTTCAGTACTGCATAAAATATTCACCAAGATAATTTTCAATAAAATCAGGGCAACACTTGACTTCAGTCAACCAAGAGAACAGGCTGGCGTCAGGTGGGGATATTCTACAATGAATCACATCCATGTCATCAATCAAGTAATCGAGAAATCTGCTGAGTACAATAAATATCTCTTCGTGGCTTTCATAGATTATGAAAAGGCATTTGATTCAGTAGAGATATCAGCAGTGATAGAGGCAATCGAGAAATCTGCTGAGTACAATAAATATCTCTTCATGGCTTTCATAGATTATGAAAAGGCATTTGATTCAGTAGAGATACCAGCAGTGATAGAGGCAATCGAGAAATCTGCTGAGTACAATAAATATCTCTTCATGGCTTTCATAGATTATGAAAAGGCATTTGATTCAGTAGAGATACCAGCAGTGATAGAGGCGTTGCGTAATCAAGCAGTGCAGGAGGGATACCGGGAATATCTTGGGAAATAACTACAAAGATTCCACAGCTACCTTGGTTCTCCACAAGAAAATTAGAAAGTTACCTATCAAGAAAGGAGTCAGGCAAGGAGACACATTCTCTCCGGCCAAAGCTCTTCACTGCATGCTTAGAAGCAGTCAAGCTCTTCGACTGGGAAGGCTTAGGAGTGAGGATCAACGGCGAATATCTCAGTAACCCAAAACGTACAGCGTCACATACAATTGAAGGGACGCTTATGAAATGTACCCTACAAATCTTGTGATCCCTTGGTGGCATGAACCCCTACACTACCACTCACTCATTAAGACCTTCAAAAAATGCTAAAGGCTTTTAAGGGGTTGGTAACAACATACAGGTCGTCTCACCCAACCACAAGGCTTCACTTTCTCTTTGACTTGCTTTGTATTAGCTGGGACAGCCAGTACACTTGCCAGCTGGAAATGAATAAAGCAATACTTGGATTTCACCTATTTGTTGGTGCATTTCATCTTGGTGTCTCGTAATTGTATAAGCCGTGCACCACACCCTCCATTCATACCGTATAAGGGGCTGGTTGGCTAGACATCGGGTCTCATTGCCGGCTGCATAGCTGCAAATGCAAAGGAAAGTAAAAAAAAAGCATTGGAACAGCTCCTAAAGTTGCAAGCATAATATTAGGCATTTAATAACAGGATAACCTAAGAGCGAATCCCATAAAAAATGCAGCACGTGGCTTTTCTGTTTCCAAGTTACAGCAAACGGGTAAAACTTCCCACAACAATGGCAGATTGGTGGGGTTTAATGTCACAAAGCAACATATACGGTTATGAAAGATGCCACAGTAGGCCCGAGATTACTTTTCGCCAGCTAGAGTTCTTGTACGGGTATCCAATGCTTGGGTGCAGAGGTGGGTTTTCTACTTCAAACGGAATGAAACTGCTCAGTAGAAGCTCATCACAGTAACCTCTGTACGATACAGATTAAAGAGACACTAACGATAAACACAAAATGAGTTTAAACTGATAAATAACTCTAGTAACTCGCCATTGGTTTCACAGTGAGAAGTTCATTATGAAATTTTGTGCCGGAAATGTAGCTCCAGTACAATACGTTAGCATCGCGGATTTCGAGGTATTTTTCGCATTCGTGTCATAATTGTAGCACAGTAAAATTTGCTCAAACTTGCTAAGCTCAGTATTAGTCTTATTTTATTGCGATAGCAATTATATGGACACTCCAAAGCAGATTTCTGCCGTCGCCGTCGCCGTGAGGTTCCGTATGACGTCAATGGAGAATTGGAGATGAAATCGTCGCCGCGCGCCGCCGAACGCTGTATGTGCGAGTGAAAGGGGGCGAGGGACGCGCGCTTTCACTGGGAGTGAACCCACGGCGGAGAACAAACGCGCGTTCTGCGCCGTGCTCCCTTAAGGGCTGCAGAAGTAGGCGTCTCTTTCCTCCTTTACAATCACCATATATGTAGAGCAAACGCCCCTCCTTCCGACGCACGAAAGGTCGTGGGGCCTATTTATATCAGAGGCTCCGGCAACAGTCACCAACGCCGCACGCATTTTGTGCGAACGCGGGCAAAACGCCGACGGCGTCGACAACAGTTCTGCGTGTTGCCGGTACTGATGCATGTCTAAGTTCACACTGCTGATAAAGGCACTATCATTACTCCGTACAGCTCTCTACAAATTTGCTATCGCAATTGATGCTTCGCCTTTCAGGTGAAACTGCGAGAACTTTTTTCGACTACAGCGTATTGCATCTTTACCAACAAAATCTGGTTTAGCAAATCTTGAATGCCATAAAGATCCACGAGGTCATGGTTAGCTGATGATGGAACTTTTAGGCGGCGTTGCCGCCAGTCTCGTAATTGCGCCTGTTCTGCTTTGCGAAGTTTTTTTCTCATGGCGTGAGCGGCCCCTTTTTTTGGCGTGTGTTGTAGATACCTAACTTATTAGCATAGCTCACTTTATTTTTCTCTTTAGTGCTTCTTTAAGCTACAACACCAAGTGTACTGTGAAACATTCGTGTGTTTGTGATTCTGGCTTGAACAGCTCCAAAGACTCAGTAAAACTAACCGAAAACACCAGACGTCGAACTTCGGCAATATTTTGACACTGGTACTCTATTAACATAGCTTTCTGTATAAATTACTAAAGCCCGCGAATACACGCAAAATTGCCGCGTGACTGGCCGCTCGAGGCAATTTTCGTGTTTTCGCGGGCATCTTTCACGCTCGGAAAAACACTTTTATGTAGCGCGCATGGAGCAACGGAAAGCTGTATCGGGAGTTTCTCATGTTGCTCTACAATTTTCTCACTGACACTTTTCATCTAATTGTAATATTTGAGAAATTGATTAATTAAGACTAATTATCGAATTAGGCGGAATGCAAAAAGTAACCTGAGTATCTCCAAGTGACGGCAAACAACATTACCTTGTTTCTGTCCAGCTACGTAGCCATTTACATATTTTTAAAGTTTGGCCCAAGTGAAACACCCTGTATACGTATATTGCAACTGGCGGTGGTCTGCTCCGAAACCACCGTCAGTGCCACTTCGGTCTTCGCAGAGGAAGGACGTGTGTCGAGTGGGAGGAGGATGAAGAAAGAGAAAGACAAAAGGCAGGGAAGTTAACCAGAATAACGTCTGGTTGGTTACCCTACACCGGGGGAATGGGAAAGGGGAACACCCAGATGACAGGGAGAGAGAGGAGGGAAGAGTGAGCTCCTGAAGAACATATTGCAATGTTATCAACGTGGTTTAAATCACGGACCCGGGACCTCAAGGCTCAAGGAGGTGTGACTTAATGCCTGACGCATTTCTCTCGCGTTTACCACGAAATCACCGATTTCTCACTTTTCACTTTTTCATTGCTCCCGCCTTTTATGTACTCGCTCCTTTTTCGTTTAATTCTTCTGTTATACAGATGGCAAAGCGTGCAAACTAAATCGAAATAAAACGATTGCTACAACTATTTTATACGACGCATTCATCCTGGCCATCGAGTGAAGGACCGCCAGTAACGAAGTGTACCGTATCTATTCCACCGCAAGCGCGTGGGAATTCATCAAAAGCATTTGCAGAATCTAGGGCCTAGCGCAACAGGTTTGACGGAATGGCGCCGAACGGTGGGAAACACCATTGCGCCGCCTGGCGACAGAAGGCGGTGGCAGCGGCAGTGAGAACAGACGAATAAAGACGACCCCGGCGTGCCGCAAGTTCCGGTGCGTTGGTCGTGAATGACATGCAGGCGTGCGCAGGTTCTTCGATTTCAATTTGAGGATTGTTCGCCGCCCGTGTAGTTATTATTTTACACCTCGTATTGTTTTTCTCTCTTCTGGCAGTCAGCTGGCGTTCTCCCACGCCTTCGCTCGCGTCGCTGACAACATGTATCGTTGTGTAATGAGCGATAACCGTCTGCGACGCGGCCAATCCATCAGGTGGAGGGCCTGTCTTGTGGACGCGACCAAGACGGTGGAGGTGATGCTGCGGTCGGGCCGCGGCAGTTCGTTCGGTCACCGCTTGGAGTCGCCGCGTCCCCGCTCGTCTTAGGGTGCCTCGATGCCAGCGCCGCCGTTCAGGGTGGTGCCAACCTTTGACCGCCCCCGCGCCGCCGCTTTCTCGCTGCGACGCCATATTGTGTCACAGCGAGCCGTTGCGATTGCTTGGTGCCGGTGCTGAGTTCGAGGCACAGTGCGCGCGGATGCTTCGCGGACGCTTCTACTTGCTAGACAGTGTTCAGCCGCATGACTGACAAGCTATCAAGTGCATCGTGTCGACATGACGGGCTGTTGTGTTCCCAAGTGCGCCGGATCGACGCGTAAAGGACTGGGTTGTTTTCGCTTCCCCCGGGACCCAGAGCGACGGAAGAGATGGGAAGCCCAAGTAAAGCACGATCACTGGAAGGCAACGGATACTCCTGCATTTTGCGAGGTAAGTGTCAAGACTGTTTAGACTACCGCACCGTGTTTTTCATTTAAATAAGAAAGTATTCTCTGATCCTCGCTCACGTACCTACGTTCGCTCACGAACTAAGTAAGCACTGCACCGATGCTGTCTGAGTAGCGTATGGTTTGCGAGCGCGCGTCGCATAGGCTTTTTTCGTTTTGATGGGCGCAGTCTGTACCCTTATTTTAAGGACTGACGAAGATGCTTAGCCGCGAAATAGTCTTACATTAGCTACGAATCGTCACGTAAGCCACCTATTTTCCTTTTTCATGGGAAGCACACATCGTGTGTGTCTCTTGTTTCTTTTTTTTTTTTTTCTTTTTTTTCGGTACTGGTTATTTGGGACTAAAGAACGCAGTGCTTCGTCTGGGGCGAGCGGCTGTTTTGTACGTGGTAAGCAAAACATTGTGATTTTCTCTGATTTCTCAGGAGATATCTTGCGGACCTCAGGGTGTTACGTTACATAGCTGATTTTTTAGACTTGTACATATTTGTAGCGTGGTGATCGTAAGCCGATGGTCATTCGTGCTCATTCCCGATCGTAGTGGGTACTGTGACGGTCTTTAAATACCTGTGCACGGTATGCCCAGGTGTAGTAGAGTTAAGGGGCATCATGGGACCGAAATGTTTCGGCGCTTTCTGGCATGGTGTCTGTTGTAGCCTGTGCATTTCTTCGAAACGTGTGAAGCGAGGTAATACAGCATTGCTTCTGCTAAAATTTATTTTTAAGCACTGTAATGGGTTCTCTGTATTTACAAGGCAACTTTTCATATCAATAATCACTTTTGTTGTTGTACCTGTACTTAGAAACACTTTGAAGAGGACCAGTACGACGGAAATCGACAGGATGGGCGCCGTCTGTTAAAGTCAACAGCCCTACATCATCATGGACTATATTTTCGAAGTGAAAAACATTGCTAATCTGTAAGTTTCATTTACGGTTTTTGTACGTGATATGTATGCAGTGTTGTTTATTTTTTCAATGTAGTTATCAGTGTTCTAATGGTTTTTTATGAAATGTTCTGTACTCGCCATCGATGTGTTTGGCTGATGCGACGTATTCGATGGTAGCTGATGTATGTATTCTGGCTGGATATCTTGATTAATATTACCCGCGGTTGCGTTTTCTTGTTTGCATTCTTGTTTTCGATTTATATTGTGTGTAATAAGGTTGATGTACTCACTTGAACCCCCCCCCCCCCCATGTAATGAATAAATTAAAAAAACTCTCCCTATCCCGAACCCGAATTGTGTGTGTTGAGCCTACCTTGCGATTTTTTTTTTATCTCGTCTTTCAACATAACCTTCAGGCGCCACACAGTACATATCATTTTTCATGTACATATCTCTTTCATGATTGACTGTACTAGACATTGCTAAGTAAATGTATTTTGTGCATCGTTTGGTTTCTTGTGTGTACTACGCAAGATTGACACAGACAAGTTATGTAACATTTTTCTCTACAGCACTAACTAAACCTTATTTTCACATCGCAGTTATTTTTACACCAGCTTAATCCTGTCAGCACACAGTTTTGTGGGCAAAATTGCACGTAGATATCGTCAAATAATTGCAACGAACGCGAAGAGCACGCGCAACGCAAGGGAAACTAACCGCCGTGGCCGAGTGGCTGGCTACGGTAAAGGAGGCGTGACGTGTAAACCAAAATACAACAGCGAAAAAGAAAAACTTCCACACACAGGGGGTCGCAAACCTTATAAACCAAGCATCGAAGCGTAAAAAAAAAATAGTGCGTGTTTTAAACATACACACGGCATATTAAATGTGATTGAATTAGGCAACTTGGGGCATGTTCCCGGCGCCATACATTTACGTCTTCGACCTTCGACGAGTTAACGGCTATTGGTTATAAAGATATGCAGGTGGGACACCGATAAAAAAATCCTCATCAAGGCAAAGCACTTGGAAGCGCGCCGCGAGTAACACTTTATGAACGCAAGCGTAGCTCGAGTCTCAGCTCGTGTGACACAATATGGCGGCGCCAGCGGGGTTGTCTCCACCCTGGACGGCGGCGCTGGTCATCGAGGCACCCTAGCTCGTCTGTACGGGAACGATGCAGAGGAGACCCCCCCCCCCTCTCTTGCTCCGGTGTTGGAACGAATTAATAACGCGTACTGGAATCCCTGCTGTGTGCCTGCCTCGCCTGCCTCTCCTCCATCCATCTATCTGTCCATTCACTTCACACGATCTCCGCCGCATGCGTACGTGACGTAGGCATG
Source organism: Dermacentor silvarum (assembly GCF_013339745.2). Lineage (NCBI taxonomy): Eukaryota > Metazoa > Arthropoda > Arachnida > Ixodida > Ixodidae > Dermacentor > Dermacentor silvarum. Next base: position 90,151,593 of record NC_051162.1, read on the forward strand.
CGTA
>NC_051162.1:90151696-90188158 GCF_013339745.2 Dermacentor silvarum
TTGAATACAGACCTACATTATTTCATTTTGGTTGTTGGGGACATGAACATCGACATCGAGACTTCTGGTGCTTGGTGAATTGACGTGTTTGTCGAATGAAAAGAAGAGCAGAGTGTTTTGTGATATTCACGAAGAAATCGTTAAAGGCATTCGAGAGATCGCGCCCTGTCAGCACAGCACCATCGCTCATAATGCAGTTTGGACCACTGTTGTAGTGACGTCCAAGTAGTTTACCTAGTTGATGCCATCGATGCTGAGGATTCGTGCTAGAATTATCTGAAAACGAATAGCTGAAGTATTCGTACTTGGCTTGATGTAGTCCTTTTGGGCAAGTTATTGCGATATTTTTTATATTGAGATAATTTCGCGGGATCCTGGATTTAATGAATTGCCCATATAGTTTCGTTCTTTCTTCTATTTTTTTAATAAGGCGTTCGTAATCCACAGTTTTCTCGATTTTCGTTTGCGACACCATTTTAAAGGAAAGCAGTTTTGATATATGTGTTTTAACTCAATCATTAGTGCATCGTATGCAACATCTGCATCAGACAGTGACAATATATGAGAGAAGGGCTGTACATATTTCAATAGGAAAGCTGTCGAGGGCCTTTTAACCAATGTAGCGATAATAAGACGCCGGACGCCGGTGAATTAGATGCATGTTTAGAGTTGGTATTAGCAATAAAAGCAAATACTGGAAAATGATCACTGATGTCAGTTATCAAAGTTCCTGAAGTTATAGTGCTTTTATCGCTGTTAGTGATCATTAAATCTTAAGTAGATGAAGTGGAACAAGTTACGCGCGTTGGTACAGTAATTATATTCAAAAGAGCGTAAGAATCAAGTAAAGAAGCAAATGCTGTCTGATCTGGTGCGCGGTTCGCATATCAATATTCATATCACCGGAAAGGTATAGCACATGCTCATATTAGGTATAGCATTAGCTACTATAGCCTAATATAAATACCTAGGTTGGATAGAATACACCAAGTTAACCCTTGCTGCCTGCGAAGTCGGGAATAATAGTTGTGCGGAAATCGAAGAATCGCATAGGTGAAACCCCCCGTATTCATCGCTAGCCACTTCCTCTGCACTTCGAATCTCAATCATTGCAAGGTACAATGATGGAACTAAAGCTAATAAATTGGCGCGAACATATGTTTAAGTATGCTGGTCTGTCGGCTTTCTGGAATACCAAATTACATTGTTATTAGAAGCTTTTAGCTGCAAAAAGATATAAATTTGTGAAACGCGAGCGTAACGATCATGTGAAATCATATTGTCGCATCCTCAGGTGACTTCGATGGCTTACATAGTTAAAGAAGAGATTCAGCGGTCACTGGAAGTGCCAGAAGTTCCGGCATTGCCTCAACCACAGCCGCAAGCGATGATCTACGCCGCCGTCACCGCCGTCAAGGACCCCTCCGCGTTCGCGCCAGGGCCCGTAACGCCGCAGTTCCGTCGTCCACCGCCGCCGCCAGCACGCCTGCCAGTCGCCCAGTGCAGCTACCAGAGGAACACGGACATTTGGCGCGCCCCCTCTGCTATCACTGCGGGGAAGCCGGCCATGTCTACCGCCGATGGCCATTACCGTGAGATGGGCCTACGAGGGTTCGCCGTCAACGCGCCGCGTCCAGTGCAAGGTGAACGACCGCGCGACACCGCCGACTACCTCGCCGAGGCCCAGTGGCAACCCCGACGACCCTCACGCTCGCCGTCACCAGGCCGCTACATCTCGCCGCATCGCCGTCAGTACACCGGTCCCATCCGGGGCCGATCTCCCCGCCCTTACCGGGGAAACTAAGGAAGCAACCGATGGAGATGCGGTTGCTGTACGACGCAATGCCGAAGATCCTCCACAGCGGTGGGAGGTACAGCTGACCGGCGATACCCTGGCGGGACAAGAAGCTCTCGTCCACCAAGTACGTCGAGCAGCCATGGCCAGTGGAGTCCTGGAATGAGGACACCACCCACTCGTCCGCAAGATCAACTCGATGGTCTAAATAAATGTTTTTCTCTCTCTCTCCACCGCCGAGGAAGAAGATTCGCGAATCATCACGACGGGGTATCAGCACACCGCCTCGCAAGAGCCTTGACGACAGTACTTCACCGCCGAAAGTAGACCTGCCGACGCGACGTAGCAGCAGCGGAGCAAGCCGACGCACCGTGATCCGACGCCACGACTTAACCGTAACGCCAGACGACGGTCTACCGATCTAGACGTGCTAATCGATGGTAATAGCGTCACCGCTCTCGTCGACACTGGAGCCGACTATTCCGTCCTTCAGTGGCCCGTTTGCCGCCAAGTTGAAGAAGGTGAGGACGCCCTGGCAAGGACCCGATATCCGGACAGCGGGAGGCCACATAATAACGCCGGCTGGAATCTGCACAGCGCGAGTCACGGTTAACAATCGCACTTACCCGGCGAGCTTTGTAATCATGCAGCACTGCTCCAGGGACATCATCCTAGGCATGGACTTTCTAAATCAACACGGTGCAGTCATCGACTTAAGGTCCAATTCGATGACGCTTTCAACGCACAACGCGATACCACCGGATACAAGCATAAGTTACCATGCCTTGAATGTGCTTGAAGAACAAGTCACCGTTCCGCCTCGCTCCAGCGTAATGATTTCCGTCGGTACCGAAGTGCCTGCAGACATGGAGGGCGTCATCGAGGGCGATCATCAGTTACTGCTCGACCGTGAAATTTGCGTCGCTAGAGGAATAGCTGAGCTACGTGCAGGGAAAGCAAGGGTGATGCTCACGAACTTCAGCCCCGAATACAAGCACATTAACAAAGGCACCACGGTCGCTTAAATCGACGAAACAGTACAAGCTAGCAGTGCTTTCGCCTTCACGGATTCCAGTGCAACTGCAACGGCGACTATAGTACCTGAACCAACTTTCGACGCCAATCAGAACCTTCCCAGGCATAAGAAAGAACAACTAAAAGCTCTGCTCCTGCAATACAAGGACTGCTACTCGTCGTCGTCAAAAGTTCGACAAACCCCTGTCGCCAAGCACCGCATCATAACCGACGAAATGTCCCCCCACTCCGTCAGAGCTCGTACCGAGTTTCGGCGCGCGAACGCGAGGCCATAAGGCAACAATCGACGAAATGCTACGCGACGACATCATCCAGCCGTCCAAGAGTCCGTGGGCGTCCCCCGTGGTGTTAGTAAAGAAGAAGGATGGAACCCTGCGTTTCTGTGTCGATTATCGTCGCATCAACAAAATAACGAAGAAGAACGTATACCCTCTCCCGCGAATAGACGACGCCTTGGATCGACTCTACAACGCAAAGTACTTTTCGTCGATGGACCTCAAAACCGGCTACTGGCAAATCGAAGTTGAGAGGGACCGGGAGAAGACTGCCTTTATAACACCAGACGAACTGTTTGAGTTCGAGGTCTTGCCCTTTGGTATTTGTTCGGCACCTGCGACTTTCGACGCGTCATGGATACAGTACTGGCAGGCTTGAAGTGGCAGACTTGCCTCGTCTATTTGGACGACGTCGTTGTGTTTGCTTCAAGCTTCGAAGAACATCTGCGGCGCCTTGAAATAGTTCTTCAAGCAATCAAGACCTCCGGACTCACGTTGAAGCCATAAAAGCGCCGCTTCACATACGAGGAGCTCTTATTTTTGGGCCACGTCATCAACAAGTCTGGAGTGCGCCCTGACCCTCAGAAAACTGCGGCCATCTCTGACTTTCCTCCGCCCGTCGACAAGAAGGCAGTGCATAGATTCCTTGGACTGTGCGCATATTACAGGCGCTTCGTCAAGGACTTTTCACGGATCGCGGAACCACTGACGTATAACTCACGTCGGCCTTCGTCGAGTTCGAGTGGGAGACATCGCAAGTCGAAGCATATCAAGAACTGAAGCGACGCCTGCAATCGCCACCTATACTTGCGTATTTCGACGAAAACGCCGACACCGAAGTCCACACCGACGCAAGCAGCGTAGTACTCGGCGCCGTGCTTGTGCAGAGGACTGACGGACTAGAAAGGGTTGTAAGTTACGCTAGCCGGTCGCTGTCGAAGGCGGAAGCTAATTATTCTACAACAGAAAAGGAGTGCCTCGCTATCATCTGGGCTACATAAATGTTTCGCCCCTATACCTCTATGGGCGGCCCTTCAAAGTTGTGAGCGACCACCACGCCTTGTGTTGGCTAGCTAACTTGAAGGATGCTTCAGGTCGCTTCGCACGATGGAGTCTAAGACTTCAAGCATTCGATATCACCGTTGTTTACAAGTCCGGGCGAAAGCACTTTGACGCCGACTGCTTGTCTCGCGCCCCCGTCGAACCGCCGCCACAGGACGACCAGGATGACGACACTTTCTTGGGACCCATCAGTGCCGACGAATTCGCCGAACAACAGCGAGCCGACCCGGAACTAAGGAGCCTTGTAGACTACCTGGAAGGCACGACCATCATTGTGCCAAAGGTGTTCAGGCGAGGATTGGCGTCGTTTTTCTTGCAAAAAGACATTCTCCTAAGAATAACCTCTCGCCTCTCCGAGCCAACTACCTCCTCGTGGTACCCTCAGCATTGCGTCCAGAGGTTCTGCAAGCTCTCCATGACGACCCAACGGCTGGACACCTCGGTTTTTTTCCGCACGCTCGCGAGGATACAAGAAAAATAATACTGGCATCGCCTCTCTGCCGACGTCGCCCATTACGTAAGGACATGCCGAGACTGTCAGCGACGCAAAACACTGCCGACAAGGCCAGCCGGACTTCTACAGCCATTCGAGCCACCTCGCCGACCGTTCCAGCACGTCGGGATTTGTTAACATCGGGACTTACTGGGGAATTTTCCGGCGTCGACGTCACGGGAATAAATGGCTCGTCGTAGCTACGGACTACCTCGCCCGCTACGCCGAAACAAAAGCCTTGCCCAAAGGCAGTGCCGCCGAGGTAGCCCGATTCTTCGTTGAGAACATCCTCCTGCGTCACCGTGCTCCAGAAGTCCTCATCACCGACACAGGCACGGCCATTACGGCAGAACTAACTTAAGCCATCCTGCGATACAGCCAGACAAGCCATCGCCGGACCACCGCCTACCACCCGCAGACGAATGGCCTCGCCGAGCGCCTAAATGAGACCATCGCCGACATGCTGGCAATGTATTACGTCGACGTCGAACAGAATACGTGAGATGCCATCCTTCCGCACGTGACCTTCGCATACAACACGGCCGTGCAAGAAACGACGCACCTAGCGCCGTTCAACCTGGTCTACGGAAGGAACCCGGCAACGAAGTTTGACGCCATGCTACCGGACGTCACCGACGAAGAAAATCTCGACGTTGCCAGCTATTTTCAGCGTGCCGAAGAAGGTCGACAGTTCGCCCGCTTGTGCATCAAGAACCAGCAGAGGACCGACAGCCGACACTACAATATTCGACGACGCTACGTCGAGTACCAGCCCAGCGACTGTGTTTGGGTCTGGACTCGGATACGCCGACCAGTACTTAGCGAGAAACCGTTACGTCGCTATTTCGGACCCTATAAGACCATCCGACGTATTGGCGCACTGGACTATGAGGTCGTGCCAGACGGCATTTCGCAATCACAGCGACGCCGCGCACGACCTGAAGTCATCCACGTGGTGCGTCTTAAGCCTTTCTACGCCCGCTGACGAGCTTAGGCACTTATTACTTTTTTTTCTTTATTACGCGTCATTTGTTTTCGCTTTCGCGTTTGTTTGTAGCGTCGGGACGATGCTTTTTAAGGGGAGGGTATTGACATGTCTACATGTTTATCTTTCGCCGGTGGCCGCTTTTCACCGGCTAACAAATGTTAAACGTTATCGCTCGGCGCAGATGGCGCCTGCTTCGGAAGCTTCTCGAACGTTATTGATGCTTCTATCCGTCGTCTGTGGTCACCGACGCTCATGTAATCTGATTGTATGAGCGACGCGAATTGTCTAGAACTTTCTGGAAGACACGCGGGCACCAGGAATTAATCTGGAACCTTCGATGACTCAAGTATAAAAGCCGACGCGTTTCGCCGCAGATAGATTTCGACTATCACCGACTGTGTTCGCCACTTTCGTTGTGCTTCGAGTGTAGCTTGCTTTTGTGGGCACAGGTTCGCCCAATAAAGAATCAGTTTCGTCATACACAGGGCCGGTATTTTGTAGCGATGCCTTTCCGGTAATAATGCCTTTTCGCGCTTATCGCGCTTTGTCAGTGGTCGGAGCGACGGTCCGCTCACGTTATCAACGGGATCAGGCGGCCGTGAGTGGTGGACTAGAGTAGAATAAGTCATAATGCCTCACTACAAAATCGCGGCCCAGTTTTACGACTGTTTACTTCAGCGTCACTACTACGTGACAATACGTTGAAGCATTTCGTCCCTCATCGACTTTGGAATAACTACTTTGGTTCCTTTTAGCACCACTCCCTCTATTAATGACAGCTCCGCAGCAAAAGGTTTCATGCAGCCATCAAGATAGCCGCTGTCGCTGATGTAGCGCATCACTTTCTGCAGCTCAGGGTCACTTGCAGTTGCGGCAATTAAGCGGTCAAGAGTTTTTTTCTGCTTACCAGGTGCATAATCATCATACATAATCAGTGGGCCGGCCAGCAGCAGTATCGTCAACATGTTCAGCACCCACTTTTTCTTTGCTATACAAGTTTTGGTGGCCCTGCCCACCGCTTCCACTGCATGGCTGAGACTCCACGGCTACATGCGTGGACCAGACCTTCGAGCCTATGCACCGCGGGAATCATCGGTGGCCCTGCGCCCATAGAGAAACATATATGTAAAGAGCGGACACTCCCGTAAGGCCCTGCGGCCGAGCTACTGCTCAGCCTCCAGTGCCCCGAGCGGCTGGTCAGACGGCTATAATTTTAGCAGAGAAGAAGTTTGGGCGTGTTGGTAGATCATTGTAATTTCAACTGGGATTCATAGCGCTAAAACAACACAAGGACGAGGAAGAACACGGGACGAGCGGTCGTCCCTTGTTCTTCCTCATCCTTGTGTTGTTTTAGCGCTATGAATCCCAGGCTATAATTTTGTCTTCCGAGATTTTGGATAGGGGGCAAGCTCTGTTTTGGTTTCAGTTTCGATAGGAATGCTTACGAATCTGGTTTGCCTTTGGCTGGTGAAATGTTTAACTAAGTCTTCGATAGTGGAGCGAAAAAGCTTTAATATTTAATTTTTAATCATGCCGTACATACAGACGTAATAATCTCGCGGATCCCAACCTTTTTACTGAAAAAACCGCCAAGCTTCTCGAAGAACCTAAGCAAGGCTGAATTAGCTCATGCGGGCTGGAAAAATAATGTTATTATAGCTGTTCTTACTGGAGTTTTTTACCGTTCTTAGCCGCTTTTCCCGAGTTGCACACAATAGGAAGCAGTGGTCCCATATTAAAAAATCTTTTTTTCTTGTTTACATTGGGAAATTGCACATTTAAGAATACTGAAATCACACACTTCATAAAGACAAAGACGCAGGCCAAAGACGCAGTCCCCAACAAGAAGGTTTTAGCCATGAAAGCAACGCGTCAAGTAAAACTGGCACTTGCGTGAACCGGCCCAGGCGCATGCATCATGCATATAGAGTAGGGTAAACAGCCTTCACAAGACGATCCCAAACGCGCATTAAAACTGATCTAGCCACGCCAAATAAAACGTTTCTGTGATGATGTGGGTGAGCCACAGATAACAATAAAAGCTCAGTGTAGAACAATTTCAGTAGCTCCGAATAGACCTTTCCCGATAGCATTTATGAATAATAAAGGAGCCTATGAGAACGAAGGCAGGGAATTATTTTGGCCGTCTAAGCACGAATGCATAGACGGCGAATACGTGGAGGCTCCTGAGGGAGATATACGCATATAGACAACTGAGTGCAAGTTGTATGGGAAAGTCGAAAGGTAATGAACTGTTGGGAATTCACCAAGAACTAAGCAAGGATGTACTCGTCTCATTGCTGTTCACGCGTTATGTTAAGGGCATAGAAAGACGAAGACGACTGGAAAACAGCGAATTAGGGTTTGATTTATCCTACTGCGTGATGGGCAATGGTGGCAACAGAAGGTCATTGGACTGATGTATGCGGACGACATAATGTTATTAGCGGACAATTAATACAAGAGATCTACAGACACTTGCGAATATCTGTGGCAAACGCAGCGACAAATCTAGGCCTTAACTTTCGCACAGAGAAATCAGGAATTGCGACATTTAATGAACAGACGAGTGATTACGTGGTCTCAATTCAACAAGTCATGCCCATAGTCAAGCAATATAAGTACCTCGGCGTATACATAAACGAAGGAAGACTTACTCAAGCATCCACCAAGATAATCTCAAAGTAAAGGGAAAGCGGAATGCAGCAATAATGAAACACAGAGCACCGTGGGGCCACAATAACTATGAAGTGGTGCTTGGAATCTGCAAAAGAGTAATGTGCCAGCGCTAACATTCGCAAATGCCATTCTGTGCATAAAACGGGATATCTTGTCGGGTTTTGGAAGTTAAGCAAAGATCAGTAGGCTGGTTGGCTTTGGGAGCCCGCGGTAAAACCACAAATGAGGCAGTGCAAGGTGACATGGGTTGGGCCTCTTTTGAAGTCAGAGAAGCACAGAGCAAAATTAGTTTTGAAGAAAGGCTCAGGAACATGGATGAAATAAATGGGCGGCGAAAGTGCACAAGTACCTGTACCTGAATAGCGTGGACACAGAACGGAGGAAGAGGTCAAGAAAGTTGGCAACCAAGTACAGGGTAATTTAAAGTGTAAATAGACAACTAGGAGTCATCAGACCGAAAGTGAGATAACGGAGACAGTGAATTGGATGCAAAGAATGGAAGCAAAAAATGGTCATGCAGATTTACATCAATGAGAAGCATGACATTAGAAGGGAAAATCTGTGCGATAACACTAAAGGTCGTGCTTTGTTATTTGGGGCTCGAGCCGCTTGCCTAAGAACCAAAACATATCGGAGCAAATATGCGGAACTAGATGAGGCATGTGTATGCTGCAGTAAAGATTTAGAGACCACTCATCACATCCTAATGAAATGCAAAGGGATTCACCCAGTGAGAACCGTAGACTTCCAGAAGCGCTTGGGTTTAAAATGGAAGGAAACATCAACAAATCAGCCGTAGAGATAAGCAAGAGACGATTAGAGTACTGGTGGAAATAGAGCAGGGAAAAGATGGATACGAACTGATCTCTTAAAACCATAGGTAGCGCTTCAAGGTAAATTTTTGAAAAAGAAAAAGAGGTATACAAACATGCTAGATGAAGAGCGTGTATAGTATACCTCAATAAATCAAGCAGGCTAGGTGACTATTTGTCGCCGCCCCGTTTCAAAGGGGATGCCAATAAATCATCATCATCGACACTCTCTCGAGTGAAGCCGAACAGAACGGTCGTGCCGAGTGGATCTCAGCGCAGCAGGAGCAGCATACCAAAGGATAAGTTCAATTTTTGTTTGTCTTTATTTGGTTGATAGAAGTGTTAGGTTAACCGAGCTATCTACATATATTTTTTCATGCTTTTTCAGTTTCTTGATTATTTGGTTGGGTGTTAGTAGGTAACGATAGTTGTATTTTTGGAAGCGGGTTGTGGCGCACGTGTTGCATGCTGAAAGCAGTGTAGGGCGGCAGTTAATGGAAGCTAGCGGAGGTAGCCGGATAGCTAGATTGCCGTACGGCTCACCGTGGGGCTTTGTTTAGGTATTTTGGCGGCCTTTTCTCGTTAGGTGGGCGGGCGGGCGATGACGCAGCAGGCTAGGTAATCCCATGTCGGAGCGGCGTCAGGTGGGTGGCGGGGACAGTGCGGAGTCTCAGCACTGAGACTCCGCACTGACAGCAGGGAGGGGCACCTAGGGGCCGTAGAACAGCGGGCGAGAGCCGGCGGCAACACGAGGCTCCACAACGCTACAGCGATGTAGCGCGGCAGGCTTCGGGTGGGATGGGACGAGTGGCAGTGGCAGTGGCGTCACCGCGTGTCGGTGGCGCACGGCGGGTGGAGAACCAGCTAGCGCGAACTGCAGGACACCAATCGCAGGCGGGAGGCGAACGTGTAGAGCGAAGGGTCCTGGTGGTGGGGACTCCAACGTAGCGAGGGTTGAGGAGGGCGTCCTTACAAAAGTGAAGGCAGACGGGCGGGTGATGGTGGAGGCCCAGTCAGGGAAGTGCATGGTTGACGCAATGGCAAACGTTCAGAAGGTGGTATGGGACAACATGGAGCACAAAAATCTGGTCGTTATCATGCGATGAGCTGAAGGGAAGGAGCGAGAACCTAAAGAGACAGTTAGAGGTTGGGTTGCCTAAACTCTGAGAAGCCTCTGCGAAGGTGCATGTGACCATATGTGCAATTCCAGAGGTCCATGGCCAGGCTAGCGGGATGGAACGGAGTGTGGTTGAGGCTAACCGGGTCATTAGGGGTCCGAGACGACCACTTCGGTACGGCGTAATGGACGTAAACCGGGACGTGTACGAGTCTCGCTCCCACCCTTTTTCACAGTGATGCTACGGGCAGGAGGGTAGGTAGTAGGATAGGGCGCCAAGCTACGGCTTTTTTGCGGGGGCCCAGAGCCCTGAGGCCCCCAGTGTAGACAAATACGGACCCAGAGAGGCCCCAAGATTCAAGAAACGTAGAGTCTGTAGGAGAAGAAATAGATGTAAGCACCAGGGGCAAGGTTATTTTGACATAGGGTATATTAACATGCAAGGTGGCAGGAATAGGCTGAAGTGGGAGGAGATAGATGAGCAACTAAGGCAGGAAAAGCTGACGGTATGCGGGTTTGTGGAGACACATCTTAGGGACATGGAGCAACCACCCTGTAATCCTGACGATGGATGGGAATATTGCAATAGAACAGAGGGCAGCAGAAAAGGGGGTGGAATTGGGGCATTAACCCACAGAAATATGAATTGGCAAAGGGTCAAAGAGGAATGCAAGGAGCATTTATGGCTAAAAGGGAAAGTGGCAGGAGAGCAGACACTCCTTGGCTTTGTATACCTGTGGAACGGAGCAAATGCCAACGAGGAAAACAAAAAAATGCTGGAATGCATATCAAGTGACATTAATGAGCTAAGAGGAGGGTGCGAGATTGTTATTGACCCTTTTCGCGAAGCAGTTTGTTCTAGAGGAACGAGATGGCGCTATCGGAGGCGCGCCATTGCTTGCCTCAGGCGCAATTCTGCTCGAATCCGAAACCACATCCGCTGCTACCTTGCTACCGTGCGATCAGCAGTCGGACCGCTAACGCACTGTGCTCCGTTCAAGCTGCGAAATGTGGAATGGTAGAGGCAAGACGTGTGCAGTAGTTGGCTGCAAGAACAGCGACTGGGACATAAAAATATGGAATGAATCTGTGTGCGAAGTTCACGGACCGCTACTGCACAAGGACTGTCCGTGTTGCCGACCATTCGCGATGCACGGCTTCCCACAAGGATTAAAAAATGCCGTCGTCCGCCAGCGTTGGATCGCAAATCTTCAACGAAAAAACTTCGACCCCGGAACGTGGGCAAGAGTGAGTACCGCTCGTTACAGTGACCAAAGGTATAGCGGCGCCGCTACCGGCATAGTAAGATTCACGCCGCGTATGACCGGAACCGCGACTTCAGCCTAATTTGCACAGTTTATTTTGTAATGTCGCTTACTGTCACAGCTGAGAATAAGCATTAATATGTCTTCGTTCACGACACAACACGTCCGCTCGAAATGGTTGCCGTTTGCAGTCATCGGCACCTTCATTTCGCCTATCAACAAATAGAAATTCGCCTGGCAAAATCCGTGAACGTCGTTGCTTTTTCTGTAGCTCTGCTTCTGTAAAAAAATGTCTGTTAAGTACTGCGCCGCCAACGAACGACACGCAAGTTTTAGTGCTCAGCCTTCACGGTATATTGAGTAATTATGACGCGTAAGCGTCTCGATCAAGACACGGTGCGAGTCACTTTCCGAGTACCATATCCAACACTTACCACGGTTGTGAAGCAGCCCAATACTACTGATCGAGTACACCACTAAATGAGTCCACACGCTCAAATTATTCAACACATCAAATAATCTGACAGCTGCTCTCCCTTATTGATAACAGACAAGACTGCTTTCTTGCTTCGCCGTTGCTATTCGATAACAAAGTAGGATTAAGAAAACCACTAAGTAAACAACAATTCCAATTTATTTAACAAATAGCCTAAAAGCTTGTGAGTGCCAATAAAACACTGCAGGTTTATTCAAGTCTGTATGTACTTCCTTTCACAGGTGTGTTCGGTCCATTTTGTTGATGGATGTCCCACAAAAAATAACCCATACCCAACACTGCACCTTGGAACACCGGTAATGTGCAATTCTTCATTCATGCTCTCTCGCCATAACTCCTGCTGTATTGAATATATATGTTTTCTTTTTCTGTATTTAAAATTTAGACTATCCATCACAAAGGAAGAAGGCAGTTAAAGCGCCCTGCAACCTGCATGCAAGAAGCTGAGACAACGGTCACCATATGCCCAGCGACAGCTGACACCAGCACTGAACAGCAGACAGCAATGGACGAGCAAGATGAAGGCGACAGTGAACCCTGCTACAGTTACAGTTACATACCAAATAGGTACATTGCTTATGCCACCAATAGCATGTCATTGCTTTTACGCACAGAACTGTTCTTTAGAACTCATTAAAAAATATAGAATCTGCGTTAATGTCGAATCTAGTGGATATACTCTTGACTATCTACAGAAACAGCCAAAATTGCTTTGGTCTGTTCAATGCTAGCATTATTTGTGACCAAGTTCCAAGCTATTTTTGTACAATTCCTGCTTATGATAGTTAATGAGAGGTTAGTGCAAGTAAAGATTTTCTGTTTACTACCACCTGTCTCATTAGCACAAGAAATTTAGAGCCTTTATGCTAGTAAAGTTACATGCTCATTATTATTCTAAAGTTTTTAAATTGTAAGTATTGTAAACTGAGTTCTGTTGTATCTGCAAACTTCACTACACAGGCTGACAGAGGCAGAGGAAACACCAAGGAGCTGCTCGGCCTGCGGCTGCAAATGCCAGTTTCTGGTGACATCGGACAAGGAAGTTCAAGCCACAGCACAATTATCTGAACACACATACAGCAAACATCCAGAACAGTCGTCTGTGACAGCGAACAGGGCTTGTCAAACAGCATTTACTGTCTACTCGACTCTCACTTCAAGCTCCTTCAGGTTTTTTACAGGGCTTTCAAAGGATGTGTTTGATGAATTGGTGAGGTCTCTTGAAGCAACTGCTGAGCAGAACTCATTTGTTTTACCCTTCCAAGATCAGGTGCTGCTGACACTTATGAGGCTGCGCTTAGGGCTGCTACTTAATGACCTCAGTTTCCGCTTCGGTATTTCCACAGCTCTAGTGAGCAGGATTTTCTGCACTATAGTGTCAGCTCTTGCTCACTTTTCTAGAAAATATCTGGTGTTCTGGCTGGCAAGAGAAACAATTAGAAGAACAATGCCTAGCATTTTTGAGGACTATCCGCTAGCAACATGCATCATCGATTGCTTTGAGATTTTTGCTGAGAAACCGGGCAACTTGCTACGGAGAAATCAGACCTACAGTCATTATAAATCCCACAACACTGCCAAAGTACTGCACGTCATTGCACCCAATGGGTTTGTGATGTTCATTTCCAAGCCATATGGTGGACGTGCAAGCGATCGGTTCATCACATTGGACAGTGGCTTTACAAGGTTTCTGACACCAGGTGATGAGATCCTGGCTGACAGGGGTTTCACAATAGGCGACTGTTTACCAATGGGAGTAAATCTAAGGTTACCAAGCTTTTCAAAAGGCAGACAACAAATAAGTGGCCCTGAGCTAGTAAAGTCAAGGCGCCTAGCAAGGCTCCGCATTCATGTTGAGCGGTCTATAAGACGACTTAAATGCTTCAGGATACTGAAGCATTTTCCCGCAAGCATCTTTGCAAAAAAACCACTTGCTAATGATGTACTGACTGCTGTAGCCGGGCTGTGCAATCTTCAGCCACCTTTAATTAAGGACAGAGTGATTTCTGCACCTTCAAACTAAATAAAATAATCCTCATTTTCAGACAGGACATCAAAGAATAATAAGCAGGCAGGCCCTGCCATCATAAAAATGAGTAGAACAGCACAAGTCACAGGCATGTTGGAATACAATTACTGCTAAGTCCTGAAACACCTTTCTCAGTTCGTGCACAATAGTTCTTTTACGACAAAACTCTGTTAACACTTTCAGATGCAATGTACGCAAAGATAGTGCATCAACAGCAAAATCACTGACAAAAGTAATATTTAAAATGGGTTGCATATATCTCGAGACACTTGCGATTGGAATTGTGCTGCAATTTAACATGTGCAAAATGTTTTAGTAAAATGAGTGGGAAGGTAGATGGTTAGGTGTTTTTGCTTGGTGTCAGTATGTAGTTGTATGTAGTGGGTTGACTTCTTTCAATGTGTTTCACAATGTCATGCACCAGGCATAATTTTCAAGCGGCTGAACGAGTGCTTTTCAATACACGAAATAGTTGATGTACGCACATATGGTGTTCCTGTAGCGACTTTTCGCATGGCAGTCCACATTCTGTAATCTTGACAAAACTCACTACAGAACTGAACATTCTTAATCTTTTCTGCAGCTGTACACTTTCTATGATTCTGAGGAGGCAAGAAATGTGGCGAAAGAAAGTTTTCAATCAATAGGTTAAAGTGGCATCTGAAAGGGTTAAGATTAATTATCTGATCAGCTGAAAGTTCCATGCAGCTATATTTGTTTCTAATCAATTACCTTGTGATAATAGGAATCTGTTTTAATGTCCCTTGACATTTCTTTTGAAACAATTTTTTTGTACTTTTAAAAAAGTGTATGCATACTGTTGCTTAGCTTGTGATGTAAACAACTGAAGAAACAGGTGTTGGTTGTGTTCACTATGTAACAATAAAGTTACTACAGATAAGCATGAAGTCTCAGCATTTATTTTCCAAGACTCCTCAAGGGTCATCCAAATTTAGTGTGCACTGTAAATGAAAGCACTGAGTCACTTGCATGAAATGTAGCACTTTCACTGAGCCCTGTCAGTGAGAGCAGGCAGCAGGTGAGCAAAATAAAAGTGCTCCAACTGCGGAACATATGTTTCTAGGAACTCTTTGTCGTAGAGCACCTCAACAACATAGGCCTCCCCTGGTGACCATACGACAAAGTCGCAACGCTCCTTTGACAGCAGTACATCTGGAGCTGCACCTGAAAATAATATTTGTTCTTCCCCTTCTTGCTTAGACTCAGTGTGCCGTCTACGCTGATGACATCATACTGTCCACTGTTGAAAAGTTCCTTAAGGCTCCCATGCTTCTCCAAAGTCTGGGGAGTGGGGCACTTTATCTCGATAATTGTTGGCGAGTCAGCAATTACGCCATCAGGGCTTGCCCCCAACCATGATGTTTCTGGCCTGACAACCAAGCCAACCTCCTGGACCTTGGTGGCTTTTAACTGCTCGTACCACCGACGAGCTTTGGGCTCAGATATTTGCCCATGGCTTCAAAAAAAGAAAAAACAGGTACCATTATTACATCACCAAACATTTCGTCATAACAGATTCACATTCACTTCACAATTAATGTTTCCAGTCTTTTCTTCATTTGGTGATGTAGCATGCATAATTCCCAGCACATTAGAAAGAGCTCCAGCAGCAGACGGCACAATTTCACAACACGATTTTGAGCACAACCATCTGTGCTGTTAAGAGTCCCCTTCAACACCAGGTGACAACTCCCCCCCCCCTCCTCCCCCCCCCCCCCCTTTTAAGCTTCCCACATTTTCTTTTTGAAATCAATTCCATGCCCTTTATTTTTCTTTAGATGAAAGGAAGGAGCATTCACTAAAAGCTACTACATTTAATAGCTTGAGACGATGTATGCTTCCTCAACATGATCAAAATTAACCATTAAGAGACAGGTAAATACAGCCATATTAGAAAGCGAAAGTGCACTGGTCACGAGGAAGAGGTACACTATAAAGAAAGAAAAGTCAAACAGAATTACTATATCCTACATATATATGCACAACTTTCTCGGGTGCCAAACACAACAAACAAGGGCAAACCAATGCTACCAAACACAAGCACCATACACAATACGTTACACATGCTGCATTGTAATAAAACCTTTCCAAGAAAACTCGAAAATAGGAAAATGCACCTTTTGCATTGAACATATACGTGACAAATGTCTCTTAGTGGTATCGTCGTTATGTCGATACCTTGATTCTGAAATGCATTTAGCAATGTAGCAAGCTGGTAACGTATCGTCTGCTTTCCATACGATGGCAACGACTGACAGCCCACCAGTTAGGATTGCAGGTAGCATACATAATATCATTATTTCGAACCTTGCAAGAGTTTGTTGTGTTTTTTTTGTATTTAGTGCATAAAGCGAGATAGTTTGAAATCATAAAATGAAACCACAGTTGCAATGCGCATTTTCTTCAAGAAGTCAGCAGTAAGGCACTTGACACACTAAGCAAATGACATGCTTTTCAAATTAAGAGCTTATTTTTGTTTTCAACTGTTGTCGTCGACCATACAATTTCACTGTAACTAAACATGGAAGAGAAAAAAGTTGTTCAATATAACATTGACTGAAATAGCAACTTGCAGGCAGTACGGCTGCATAAACCGACAGTGCGAGACAATTTGTTGACGACAACGTTCTCACATGGGCATCCTAAGACAATGCATCATAAAAATAAACATTTGGTGTCTTCATTGTTGTTCTACCCTATTGTTACTCTCCAAATTTCAGCCAGTATTTATGCATACACAGCATAGGTCATGAGTATGTCGACTCATACTTGCCCCACACTCATTTCACAGGGACGAGGTAGAGCGCTAATGAGTGGCGAAGAATGTGATTGGACAGGAATGTAAACAATAGTGGGTAAGAGTGCAGTGAATTGGCATCCAAGAACAGGAGTGAGTGTGAACGAAAGTCAGTGCCCAGCGATTTAAACGTGATAGTCTGAGTGCATGGCTGCCAGTGCTTTTTGTGCCACTGGAGAGCTTTGCGTGCCCTCTATAGGACCGAATGCGAGCATAATGGGTCACAAAGGATTTGCTTTCATCGTATACGACAATACACCAGCTCGGTGTTCGCAGTGCCCAATGGTGGTGTGAAAAGTGCCGGCAGACATGCGCTCCGACAATCATGTTTGAATCGCTTAGCACTGTGCATTGCCTGTAAAGATATCAGTGAGTAAGTATGACTGAGTATTGGCTTATTCTACCAACCTATGGTACACAGATATTTTTTTTTTTGTACGACTTGTATTTCACATGGACATTTTCGAGTCACTTTAGTTCCACTAACAGCTTCAACGCAAAGCAGCAAAAGCAAGTGAACCTTAATGAGAATATACAAGTTTACCTCATTGCGTGTCCAAATACAGTCATTATTTCATGTATAATTGACGTACGGCCGAACAATGCATTAAAGAACGTGAAATGCTCAGGACAACTGTAAGGACGTGTAATGCTAAGGTAATCTAGAGATTCCTAAGCACAACAAAAAATAATGTCTCGGGGCAACATGTCTAAAAGATAGGCCTTTGCAGGTTTGTGTTTTATTGTGTAGTGTAACAGGGAGCAGCCCACAGATGCAAGAGGTCTATCTAGTTCTCTTCCTCGTTTTTCTGCATCCCGTTCCTGTCAATAATTTGTCAACAACAAAAGGGATAATAAATGTGGTGTTTAACAACGAGTAGCTTAGCAACATAAATACGCTGACCTTTTCAGTCTTGCTTACCGCTCTAAATTTCAAAAATTTTGGAAAACATTTGCACCATTGTTTAGAGTTTAATTGAAATGTGTATCTCTGAAACACACATCCACAGCTAAATAAGTTGCCTTAAATACCTGTGCTACATCTCACGAGTGCCTCGCAGCAATCTGTAGGCTATGGCTGAGCAGCATTGCGCACGGTCAGTGCCTAGGAGGGAGATACCCAGTAATATCAAGCTGAGGACTCGTTCTGCTTCAATATGTTCAGGTGTATGTATGCCTTGAGAGGGACAATAGCTGCCTGCAACAAGTGATATCCTCTTCCCTGCACCCAAAACACCACCTAACCAAGCTGAAAGTATGCACATGAGCTATTGACAGAAACGGATAGCAGTGAAATGGCCAGGCATGCTCAGTAAATCATAAAGTTCAAGACCTCCAAAGCTGCCATGTGCCCATCAACCTGCTTTGCTAAGGCTGTATCATCCTATGACTTTCACACTAGTACAAGCTACTTGTGAGATTCAGTATGTGATCACTGGATGCACACATATTACTTATTAGAGGTTTGGGTTAACCAAATTTTATCTCCCAAATTCACATTAACTCAAATTATTTCACTCAGATGGAAGGTGACAAGCATGTGATTTAGCAACATCATCTAAATACAAAGGCATGTCAAGCATTCGTTTTAGTTTAAGCTGCCTTGCATGTCCTTAGATTGAACAAAATATATATGTGCAAAATACTCTCGGATGTGTAGCATCAAGCAGCTGCGAACACCATCAGAATATGTACACTTGCAGTAATAACATTGCTCGTGCCTGTCCCTCATGTTCAGATGTTAGCCAATGAATACATTGGGTGTTTTCCCCTTACCGTGTGCTCATGCTCCCAGAAAACCTCGGATTTAAATGCCTAGCAATCCACTTCACAGGAGATGCCTTCATCGGTACAGATCCAGCTACACTGGCAGTAATTCTTATAGAGCGTTCATATTGCCATTCCGCACTGCCCTGGCGGCATTTCAGCAATTCTGCTGCACGACCATTTGATACAAGTATATAGCGGTTAAAGAAGTCTCTACAAAGTGGGCACAGCAACTGGTTGTCGTGAAGTCCATGTGGCTGCTGGGCACCTGCACAGATATGCAAATCATCATGTACAGGAAACTAAAGTTGTGAGGGGAAAAAATGTGCAATGTGGCCATAAGATCATTGTGCTTACAGAAAATAATAACCCAGTAAGTAAACAAACAATGCAGACCCACAGGAGTAGTCAGAAGGCATGTCAACAGTCAGCCATGTAGGCACTTTTATGCTTACATATTGCGCATGCTGCGAGCTCCTTTCCTCCATCTGGACTTTTATTTTTTCTGATGAGGACACCCTAACAAACACCCTTGAACGCTATCCAGGATTCATCTCTGTCCAGACCCCACATGCATGTATATAGATTGGTGTACTTATATATGCACTCAAACTAATTCTAGAGACATGAGTAAGTTGAACTGTTAGTGCAAATGAGTGAACGTATGGACATGACTTTAAATGAGTGGCTATGAGCTGACATGAGTGTGATGATAGTGTGAGTATATGTGAACTATACTGCGAAAAAGGTAAACAACCTGTAAACTTTTGCCTATACATGTGCAAGTCAGCTTTGTATTCAAACATAGTTTGCGTATTATAAGAGTAATAGAGCCTATGGTTGCCATTTGGTATTTAGGTTCTCCATTAGTTTCAGTAGTTCTAATCATGCTGTACAATAAACCACTCATTTCGAGCTGTTTAACTGGTTGTCTCTGTAACAACATATTTGACAGGTTTGGTCAGCATAACTCCGCATGAGGATGACAGGAAAAAAATTAACGAGAACACTGCTAACAAGTGAAATTTATTGTTTTCATCCTGTCATCCTCATGCAAAGTTATGCTGGCCAAACTGTCAATATGCGCCAACTACCTTAAAAATACCTTGTTAATCACATGTGAATACCAAGTATGACAATCTTAAAGAGACGAGTTCAAGAAAAGCATACTTACGTTCAAGGCTGTCTGCAGCTGCTGCGGCTTCTCTTTCAGGCATCACAACAGAATACAGCAATGTATCACGCAGGTTGTCTAGGTTTAATGGAGACTTGGAAATGTGTGCCTCCATATCTTCATGTGACAAAAATTCCACAGTGCACGCAGGGTACGTGGCATGGTTGTACACTTTCTCCATAGTGCTGGGCTCAACATTCTTTGCTGTGGAAGAGTTCCACGAACAGGCTTTATCTGTGCATGATGCACCCGTCAAGCCCCTGCTTGTTGCCTCCACAATTTTCATTAGGAGTGCACACACGTGGCTACATCTTTCACTTGGGCCTGCCTTGCAGCTGCAAGTGGCTCTTAAATCTGGCCCAAACATAACCTGCGTTTTATATGCTTTAGATGTTGTTTGTGTTGACCTTATTTCGGCTTTAATGGAGCACAGTCCATTTGTGCACTGACACAGTGCCACACCGACGTGACCACTGTCCAAGAGATTTACTCCTTCTGCAAATCCTCTAAAGTTAAGAGCTGGTTTGCCATCTGAATCCAGTTGGTTGACCATATAATCATAGACAGCTGAAACACAAAGAGTAGAATAATGTTAGTGCAGTGCTAAAAATTGCAGAGAGCACTCCTAGGTAGCATTCACTAATTAGATTTTTTTGTACACGTAAATGTGGTCAACGATAAATCAAAATGTTAACGTGACTTCTAAATGTGCTGTACATACTATACTGATTAGACTTCTATTTGGGTAATATAGTATGGGACAACTGTGACAGTCTCACATGCATATCTGCACTAAAAGCTCATGAATCAGCTCACAGTTTTATTTTTCATTGACAATGGAGAAGCATGAAAAAAATATCTAACATTCATAACCATCATTAATGATGGCTTGCTTGCTGCTTTACTGTATTTATTTATTGAGCCCCCCCCCCCCCCCGCTCCTGTTTGTAATACGTTTTTCATGCTTCTCTTTTACTGTGCAGCCCCAGAATAAAATGTCAAATACCCAACTAGTACAAACTAAAGTTAATGTTGCTGTAGCAGAGCATTATTGCTGGTATTTTTTTTTTTTACCACAGGCAATCTTTTAGGGACAATATGATGACCAATTCGTAGCTCGGTAGCTTAGTGGGCGTGTCCGCGCACACATTTTCTTTTTTACGGGGGGGGGGGGGGGGGGGGGGGGGTGGCGTGATCGGGTATCTACTCGCGCTCAAACTCACGCCCACTCTATCCCTTATCTATTAAGCATAAGTGAATGAGTGCACTCTTGAATCAATGCGCCGAAGCGTGCGACGGAATACACCGACAGCATACGTATCCAGAGTAAGCGACCAGCGATACTACGTTTTTGCTACAAACTACACTGATAGCATACGTCTCCACAGAGTAAGCGACTAGCGATAATACGTTTTTGCTACCAACTATTACAAAGTAGAGAACATCTACGCGTTCCAGGCCTGGCGCGCGGCAAGAACAAATGTACTGCTACTGAGCACACCCGCGAGCGATTAGGGATCAAATAAACAATCAGATAGTGACCGCACCGAGGAACGTTGGGACAGAAACATGACGACACGCTGCTTGAAAGGGATTGGCAACGCAAGGACGAACAGAAAAAGACTGTTCCTGATTATTCCAGAAGCAGAAAGTCTTGACAGCTTACAATACTCAAGCGTCGCTTCTAGTACAAGCATCGTACTGCTGCTGGCACCGTTTGGACAAAGCTCAATGAGCTGTGAACGCACTTACATGTTCTTTGAAGCTGTGGCCAAAGCTTGGTATCGTCCACCCAGTCACTGTCGATGAAATCAGCCGCAAGAGATGTTTTCTGAGTCGCACCGGCCTCATACACAGCCATTGTAAACACGGAGGCTACGGAGGTGGCTGAGGCAAGGAATGGGCGCGTCATCACGTGATCAAACATGGCGGCGTCCATGGAATCGTCGCGAAAAGGGTCAATAGACTGGCGTGATTCTCTGTACATGTAATGCACACTGCCTTCAGTCCGTGTCAATACTAGAGTGTTTTAGAGTAGGGGACGCAAGCGGCTTGCGTACGAAAGAACTAGGAGGCATGGTACTGCGCATGCGCAGTAGGGGACGCTGGCGGCTCGCATACGCAAGAACTAGGAGACGTGGTACTGCGCATGCGCAGTACCATGTACTGCGTACGCAAGCCGCTTGCCTCCCCTACTCTAAAGCTTTCTACCAACTCGGGAGCGATTTCGCAAGAATATCCATCGTGAATGTTGTATGAAAGCTGTCTAACCAACTTGTCAGCTTTCGGAAGAACCCACCGCGGTATCTTAGTCGCTATGGCGTTGCACTGCTGAGCTGGAGGTCGCCGGTTCGATACGTGCTTGGGCGGCCGCAGCGTTTTGGTGGGTGCAAAATGCAAGAATGCTCGTTTACTTGAGATTCAGGTGCACGTTAAAGAACCCCAGGTGATATCAGGAGTCGCTTACTACGGCGTGCCTCCTAATCCTACAGTGGTCTGACAAGACAAGCCCCAGAACTTCATTAATTTGAGCAAAATTTCGGATTAATGACATCACCATTCTTCATTCGCGCCAAACGGCGCAATAGGACCACGTGCTCTCTATCGTTCGAGTACTTGCCGGGCATGTTTTCCGGTAAGTGTTTTCTTTAAATATTCTCTCGGCGCTGTACTTGTAGGCCATGTTGTGCACCTATCTCCGGAGAGAAAGGTAGCTTATTGTGAATATCGGTGCTTTCTGCGATCAGTGTACGTATAGAGATAACGTAAATAACATCCGTGCTTGGGGCCGTTCTTGCAGGGTGGTTTAGTGGCACATTCAGAAGGATACAGATAGGGAAGATCAGGTCGTGGGTTCAGCGCCGAGAACTGGAAATGCTCAACTTAGAACGAAACGTATGTTTGCATGAACCAGATCAACAGGGGCGTGGTGTCATGCCGCCTTCACTCACGCGAGAAAACCAACAAAATGTGAACCGCACAAGCCTAGAAAACCTACCCTGGAATTCGTTCTGTCGAGCGCTGTATGTCGCTCCGGTTATCAACACTAAATAACTTCAGCGGCTTCTTGCAGACCACTTGGCAGTGGTTTGGTGTATGACTGATGTCGCTTCGCTTTGGGCACGCAACAAACAAACAAACGCACACAAGCAAGCAAGCAAGCAAACAAACGAACGAGCAAACAAGCTGATATCACGAGTCTGGGCACGCAGATTTATAGAAGCGGTTCGACGTAAATTCAACTTGGCAGTGTTAATGTAGCAGTAAAAGATCTGAATCGCAGACGCCGACCACGTCTTCAGATAGGACTTTGTTTCAAAGCCCGCATGGCTTCTTGTTTATTTTACGCAGGCTTTCTGTTTTCGTGAGGTACCGTATGTAACAAGCATTTTGTACCCATGGTCCCCTGCTCAGCGGCGTAACGCCGGAGTCACCGAGTTCACACACCGGTTTAGCAACCTTTCTCAGACCTACTTGAGACGCTGCCGAGTTCAGCAGAAGCAGGGAAGCGACGTGTACAGAGGCTTTTCAGGCGCCAGTGTGAGCTCTTCGCGGTAAGATAATGCATTCACGAAAAGGCGCCCGCGCACAGCGACAGTTGCTGTCGCGTTGCACTGCGGCTCGAGTCTCAAGCCGAGATAAGGCCGGATACGTCTTTCTGGATTTTTATCGGTGCCTTCTTCTCGGCTTGCTTTTCCCATAATGCGCACTGATGAGTCCGCAGTCTATTTGGATCACGAGACGTTCACTGTCAAAGTGCTCAGTCTACCTGTTTGGCACTGTTCATGAACGAAAAATATCTTCCGACGAAAAAAACATTTAAAAAGACGCTCCAGATGCTTCTGCATTCCATTTCATGCTAGATTCCAGTCAGTCTGAAATGACTCTCTTCGAAATTAGCTGGGATCGAAGTACACCCCTGCAGTCGTTTCTGGTCGAACGTTTGCTGCGTGGACGAATTAACTTTTCCGGGTTCTCGCCGTCTGTCTCTGTGACAACTGATCATTCTTTGCAAATATATGTGACGCCTTTCCTCCACGCAGTCGCCCACCTTTTTTTATTTTTTTATGGGGAACCAGCGGCGGTCAAGAGACGCTACGGTTGTTTGAGTGGTTCACTGAAAAACGCTGACGGCCGTCCGGTAATGGTGTCACGGAAATAGCTTTGCATCTCGATTGAGAAACGAAACACTGCTGTGACGATAGTTATTTTTTACCCGATGTGTTCAGCCAATCCGTGTCTATACGGCTGTGCTCGCACAAGGAACGCAAGTTCCATCACGTCAGTGCCCTGATCAGGTCAGAAGCTGGACGCATATGCCTCCTGATGAGCAGTCAATTTGCCGGTACGATATCGCAGGTGATGATTCTGATGACTGGGGCCGCATTCACAAAAAAAAGCCTCTTACATTAGAATTGTTCGCAGGAGAAAATTTCAACAAATCCTGATGCTAGACATATTATTAGCGATAGTGGTTGGCCACACAATCAATCAATCAATGTATCAATCAATCAAATGAACATTTCGGTAGAACCAACGTAACCTTTGCAAGTGTCCCTCAGCGTATTATGTAATGTAGTAACGCCCACATACCCACTAACACACTATATAGTATTGGACACCAAACAAACAGCTTTGTGAATTCGGTCCCTGTTTCCTCTGCTCGCTAGAGCAGGCCTAATGCTGCAACGTCCAGCGATCGGCTCGCTGGCTCGCAAGTTTCTCTGAGCGAGTGGCTCTGGTATTGCTGGTACTATTAAATGCGCTATGTGTTAATCGACGTTGATCGCTGATAACACCGGAAAAGGTGGCACTGTAATATCGTCGTTTTAATATCACTGAATGGTCACGAAAGTGTACCGTTTGCTATTCGAGGGTCTACTATAGAACAAAACAGCTGTAGTTAAATGTTGGAAGCCTCTTTGTTTGTCACCTTCGCATTTGTTAAGTGAAAAGAGACCGTGTCAGATAAGGGGAGTATCCGGGGCTGAATGGCAGGCTTTAACATCTCCATTGTGCATTGATAATCAGTCTATCGAATTATTGTAACAAAGTATACGGCGCAAAGAAAATAAAAAGTAGACATAATCACATAGAAGTGCACGAAGCGTGAGCGCTAAAGCAGAAAACACACTATCTAGCCCAGCAAAGCATCTTGCTTGTTCCATCGTACTTCCATCACGCTAAAACCCTCCCCGTGATCCTTTCTTTTAATTATTGCGCTAGTTTCTGTTGCTAGTATATTTTAAACACTAGGCTGTCAAATAGTTTTACTAGAGTGTAACATTCCCATGTCTTTTTGCCCACAGTGTATACAGTACGGGAAATACTTCTGCAGAGCTATCCTTTCATACAGTTTCGAGAGATCGAAAGACGTGCAATCGCCGTCACACTCGACTCGAACATGCCTTCAGGGCCTTTTCACTCCTCCCGCGAATGGTGCAAGGGTTGGAGGTTATCTCATTGCGGTGCTTTTAAAAATTGTCACCTTAATACATCTTCATTCCAAACCATTCGATGCTTGCTCCTTAAAAGGTGTACGTTTTACGAAAATAGTTGTGGTCACTCACTAAGTCCAGGGTGTAAAACAAACAAAACAAACACACAACCTGTGTTTTTCCCCTTCAACTTGTTCGGTGACCGCAACTTCATCATCATCGTGTTATCTGGCCAAACGAATTTCCGTCGAACCCGTGAGTATAGGCACTCGTTTGTTAGAATTAAGCTGCTATCTTTTGTCGTTCGGGTTATACTACATCTCGCGGCGGCTGCACCACAGCACCCGAACATATCTGAAAGATGTCGTACAAGGTAAACCCGGCATCGATCCAACGACTCCAGGAAGTGGCCCTGTCGAGGGTTATTAGCCAATTCCGGTCATAGCTTGTGTGTTACATATGTTATCTTGTACACGCGTACACCTTCTGATCCTCGTCCTTACACACACACACACGCGCGCGCGCGCGTGCCCTGCCAGATCTAGTAGACCTAGGAGTGAAAGGAATGCGACGAAGACCTCTTCAAGAAGGGCCGGCGTTACTGCCCAGCGCAAAAGGCGAAGAAGGGGAAGGGTGTCCGATGAATGGAACTGCATGCTTTTTCTTTGCCGGTCCATATCAGCGACGCTTGAGTTCCGCAAGCGCAAGCCCGTGTGTGTGGAGGCCTCGTGCGCAAACACGGAGAGTTGCAACTTCTCGAGGACCCTTCTCGCCCTTGGAAGATCACCGCCGACCAATCAGAGGCTTCGCGCTGCCGCCGCCGCCGGCGCCACCGCCGACGACAAAGAACGTTGACAACGAACGTTGGCAGGACGCGCCTGCAGGGTCAAAAAGAAAAGAAAAGAAAGAAAAGAAAAAGAAAAAGAAAAGAGGATGCTGTCGCCACCGACACGCCGTGACTCGGCTTGGCTTTGAATCTCGGTCAGCGGCCGCGTCTCGTTCGGACAGTGTTTCCAAATTTTTTTAAAGAGACGCCTTTCTTTGGCTCTACGCTTAGAACCGTTTACCGTTTAGAAAGAAAAATCCTTCCAACAAATGAGGATACGGAGTCGGCGGAACATGATGGTACGAAGACACAATTAACAGCGCTAGGACAGAACAATATCACTTGCCCATACCTGGGACACTTGATGTCACTAGGTGCTAGTAGGCGCCGATTGAAACGTACCAGCGAACGGGCTTATATAACACGTGTATGCTGATTAAGTATCCCGACCTCCTATTCTGCGAAACGACAAAAAAAATGACTTCCTACGTAAACTTTCAACATATAGTGTCGGCTCATGGTCATCGATAAAGCTCATTGATCTGTTAATGGAATAGTGAGTAATATTTAACGGATTCTTTGGTTTAGCCGCTCATTAAGTGCCAGTGGGTGTTTGCCCGTTATTGGCCTATCCTCCAGAATTGACATGTCCCTCTACAATTCCTGCCATAAAATTCACCAATCCCAAACCAAACCAAAGCTGTTTTTCTATAGCATCTAACAGGCATCGGCCATAAGCAAAGCTTGGCAAACCTGCGAAGAAGTGACGAAGAACTGCAATATCAACAGGCCGGATTGAAGAGATATCAGAAGAAAATTAGACGGAACAAAGAGAAGAAGAAGGCACAGAAATTCAATGAAAATCATTGTGAAAAACAATAAACATGTGCATATGTAAATATGTTATACGTGTGTGTTCTATAGCGTGTTAGTGTGTCGGTGTGTCTGCATTACATGATATGCTAAGGGACACTTGCACCGCTTGCGTTGGTTCTACTAGAATGTTTATTTGACTGATTGATTGATTGATTGACTGAATCATTGATTGATCAGGTTTTAAGGAACGCTAAAGAGCTTCACTGAATCAGTAAAGGCTCGTAACACCATTCTTCGATAACCACATCTTCATTCATTTGGCGGATAAATGTAATTCCATGTCACAGAACCAACTGGCCCACCCCAACACATTGATGAATAAAGTTAAAGTTTATTTATTGTGTTTATGGTGTTGGGCTGCTGAGCACGAAGTCGCGGGATTGAATCTCGGCCACGTCGGCAGCATTTCGATGGGAGCGAAATGCAGAAAACACCCGTGTACTTAGATTTAGTTGCAGGTTAAGGAACCCCAGGTGGTCCAAATTAATCCGGAGTCCACCACTCCGGCGTGCCTCATAATCAGATGGTGGTTTTGGCACGTAAAACCCCTTAATTTTAAAAAAAGTTTATTTATTACTGGATAAATTCAAGGCTATGACATCGTACTTTAGAACTTCGCGCCGCAATTAAGCTTTGCGCCTGTATGTCAGTATGACCGGAAGGACCTGGCAGTTGGGATAGTTCGTGTGGCTTCACTTCTGACGTAATGGCGCCAGAGAAATTAGGCGCGTACGGAAAAATACATGGTGGGCACAAGTGCCGACTCTCAACTCAAGCTTCGGAAACAGACAGAATATACTATAGTAACACGTAGCATCAATAGTAACAAAACTTCTGTTTCATGCAATGCGAGAAATGATCAGTGTGTGCACCCATTGCTGGTTGGTTGATTGATCCTACGTGTTATGGCTGAACCCTCTACGAGGGATATAGGCCATGAATAGTTATGTAGTATGGAGAAAAAAAAAGAAGAAAAGTGAAAAGAATGTTTGTCAATTAAAAGAGAAGATATTAAAGGTATAATAAGCATATGCATTCACGAATAATCATAATAAATGAGTATAATTGTCTGAAATCTGTTTACATGAATTTTTAGGGATATAGTAAAGAAGAGGTTCTATTAATTTTAGTGGTCATTTACGATGAGAGAAAGAATTGAGAAGTATTACATGGCAGTTTCTTTCTTTCGGTTATAAAATTATATATGACATTTGCGCCATAAATATCTACCACTAACTGAAATTATGTATGACATCACATACGTTCCTGTTGTAGCAATCTTGTCGATGCCAGGACAGCACGGCGGCAGCGGTGATGCCAAAGCGCCTCGATTGTCCGTATACAGTCGAACACCGGTATAACGCAGGAAGAATGTGCTTTATAACGCAGTGCTTTATAATGCACTTAGTTGTAAAGGTTGTGCGCCGCACACCTCACAGTAGAACCGAGACAGAATTATTCCATCGTTTTACAGGTTATTTCGTTATAGAGGTGTTCGTTATAGTTGCGCTCGACTGTAATTGCTATCGCAGAACATCTTAATATTCCTCTCCATTGCCTCTCGATGAGGGTGATTTACATAAGAAGTACGCGCGAACGGAGAAATCGTTTATATCGACATGCCATCTGCACCAATTTAATGAAGGATGCTCCATTTGAAAGCACAAATCTAAATTTACTGTTAATAGGAATAAGATTATCGATCTAGACCATCAACGGCATCAACCTTTTGATAAATCGTTTTTTTTAACTGAACAATCGAGTTTGCAGCTCTGTACCCAGCAACAAAAAAAAATACAATTCTGTAATCTGCACCTACTCAGAGATTTGCAATGGACAAATCTGAAGTTTTGTACACCGCTTTATTAAATATATCAATAGTTTGCGAATAAGGCTTTTGCAAAACCCTCGTAAACATGGTAGGAATCTCGCGTATGCTGTAAAATTACATATCGCATTTGTCCACTCTAGATACACTAACAGATACAGTTAACAAAACTGCAATATCTGTATTTGGCGCAGACTTACGAATTTGTAAACTTTCGTGCTTTCGTTGTTGTTTTCTGTTTTTCTTTTAACTTAGAATATTTTGCTTTTTTTTAATTGAGGTTCTAAATCAATATTGCGCCCAATCCACGCAATTCAATCCGTATACTTTTTTTCTCTCTTAAATGCAATAAATTTCATCCAAGTTGGTTCAGCGGTTGTCTAGTCAGATTACTTCTGTGTTTTACATGAATTTGAATTTAGCAATTAGAATTGGCCCCTAGATAAATCTTCCTCCTTCCAAGGTGGAAGGCATCAACTCTCCGCTACAGCTGCAGAAAACTCCTTAACGGGAGTATAACCTACTAATACGCCTGACGCCGAGGCACGAGCGTTGTGCAGACTCTGAGATAGAGATACAGCCGAGCACGCAGCAGTCGAGGGGCTGCGGAGGCCTCGTCGTCGGCTAGAGCACCGTCAGCGTGGGCAAACTGATGGGGCAGCAGCCCTTTCACGTTCTCAGCCATCGCGCGGCGTTCATATTTAAGGTCATGGTGCATATGGCCACGAAAGTGTGGTACGAACGTGCGGAGCGTGGAGTCGGTGTCCGGGGTTTATCGCGTAAACCAGTAAGGGCTTCAAATTCTGCGGCCGGGAGGTCCATGTTTACAGCACTTGTCAGACGGATATAGTTTGACCATCCATGAAAACTAAGTTAGGGCGTGTTGGCGATTACGCAAATAGAGCATGATTCTTCTATATATACGTCTTCGTTTAGATCGTGTCTCCAGCAAAAAAAAATAATAAAAAGAGGCTTCCGTCGTTCGCACGTGCTGATCGCCTGCACAACGAGCTTGCTATAGACTATTTTACGGAAGCGTTTAGGTGCTGCCATCTTGGGCTGATAACGCTGCTGTTTTCTGTCTTTAACAGCGAAGTGTTCGTTACTAGTCAATTCGCAAGCATGAAAACAGTTGTATAAATATGTTCACCGTTTGACGACCATGTTACGTGACTTAACTTCTCATACAACGTAGAAATTGTTTGTGTAACAGCCCAAGATGGCGGTTCCCATGAATCGAATATAGAATCATCTATAGGGCTTTTCGAAGGGTGTTGCTATGGGAACACAAATCGAGACGTGCTCCTCGAAGATGTACGTGGGACGATTTCGTGCATTCTCCAGGGCTGCCCACTCATTTCGATGCCGCAATACCACCGACTTCACGAAATAATGAATCGTGGGAACGCGTCGTTTTGCGAACGCCAATGGCTGAGGACGCTACAGCGACAATGCCGACTGAGGATCGGCCGAATATACCTACTGGGATTGTGTAAGACTCACTCAAGAACTCCCCGTGACGTCAGGCGCCCCTCCTAAATTGGATCCGGGATCCTGATTCCCATTTAGTCTATCCTTCTGGAACTTCAAGTGGAGAAGATATCCCCGCCATCATCAGGCGAACTGCTGAGTCGGGGCATCACTCTTGCATCACCCCCATGCAACCTAGTCGCCTTAGGCTGACACGCCACTTCCTATCCCTTTCCGGCACACGACGACAAAGTCTCGACTAGTTGTATCGGTTAAGGAACACCCGATAATGATAATTTTCGAACAGTTTCGTTCATTTAATTATTTATAAACTTGTTCTATTAGCTCACTTATTCATTATTTCTTTCTTTCTTGATATTTTCCATTAATTCATGTGTTATTTATCAGCCCATTCACGCGTTTGATTATGAGGAGCACGCATTGTAGGCGATCGTCACGGTGAAAATGCTAAAAGACGTTCTTGGCCTCGGGAGACGGTGCGACAGCACCCGCTCGTCTTCAGCCGTGACATCAAAGCTCGCGGAATCTCGGAAATTGCGAGCTGAGCGAGAGTGAACTAAAAAAAAAAAAATGAGACCGGTCTGAGGGAATGCCAGAAACGCAACCGCCTTCCCTATAGCGAGACACACCTTTTCTTCTTCGTCATGTCTATGCATAACGCGAGCGTAGCCCCTCCAAGCAGCGCTCTTATGCCGCCGACGCCGAAACAGTGGCCTGAGAGGTGGTTCACGGGCCCGAGCGTCGGGAGCGGAATAGGGTCACGTGCATGTGGAGACATAAAAGGGCGGAGAGGCGACTGC
This sequence comes from Dermacentor silvarum, assembly GCF_013339745.2. Classification (NCBI taxonomy): domain Eukaryota; kingdom Metazoa; phylum Arthropoda; class Arachnida; order Ixodida; family Ixodidae; genus Dermacentor; species Dermacentor silvarum. Next base: position 90,182,761 of record NC_051162.1, read on the forward strand.
CCCGCTCTGTTGTTTCTTCTCGCGGTGATGCCGCCGCTGGGTGGATTGTTTATTTTACGACACCATACGCGAACCGTCGGCGCACGCGTTACGCAAGTCGTGGTGGGGCTTGTGCTTCGACGCTGCCAAGAACGAGGGTGAAGAAGGGAGGCAGTGGGGGTGGGCGTAGGAGGCGGGGGGGGGGGGCAGAAACCTTTAGGCCTGCCTGTTTCGCGCAGAAGATCAAGAACAAGTAGAAGCTGGTCTGCTTGCTACTGCCGGGCGAATGACCCCCAGGCAGCCGACTATTCAATGGAATACGGGGGCCAAGACGCGGGAGTGTACGGCATAGCTGGAGAAAGTGGAAAGCTCTTCCCGGCCCATTTCGACATGCACGTTGCCGCCTGTCTGTGTGTGCGCGCGACCGTGAGTCTCGGAGTCTCTCGTCGCTGCAGTTTCTTTGGAGAAGAGTATGTGTCATCGATGTCACGCGTGGAGCGGAGGTGTGTGAGTTTTAACCGTTCGGCAAGAGCATTTCGGCCTGTTGGACGTGTTGACACTGTACGGAGGGCCAAACGCCGATAACCCTGAAAGCGCGGAAACGCTTGGCAGCACTCTTTCTTGCACGTTCTTCGCCCATTTATGAACTTCGCCAAATCCTCGCCGTATTTGCTTCATCATTTCACTTCGGCCACTGTCTCTTTTTCGCTCGTGGGTGAGATGGACCACTCCATCGGAAAACCTACAGCTTATATGCTCTGTTGACCCATCCTCCGTCACATTCAGTCAATTTCCCAACCCCGCAGCTCCCCCTGACAGCGCGGTACCAATGCCGACGGCTCGAACAAAAAGCAGTTTGCAGAGAAACTTGATCTCCGCCCCTCTCCGTATATATTTAACGTGCAACAACTTATAGGAAACTGCACCAAATAATTCCCGTTTGCGGCATGTTCTACGGCACGTTTCCTATACTTGTAGATTGCCTTGAAGGGCTTGTACTTCTGGAGTTGACCAATGTAGGCCAGTCGCGTTCTCAACGTTGTCCGCCGTGCCAAGTGTTAGCTGGGTTCTCAGGACAATTGGACGTACTTCCACTCCGTGTCGTCAGACTGGCGCATCGCCACACGTCGATACCCTTCCTTACCCTGTTCAAACTGCGGCCCCGTCGCGCGCGGACCGGTCAAAGTCCTCGTCTCGTCTGCTCCACGAGTACACGCCTTTCCCCCAGTTCGCTGCAGCCGCCTTTGAATATTGCGCCATAGGCGCGATTCCGCACCCCCCCCCCCCCCCCCCCCCCATAGTCTCTTTCTACGCGTGCCTTGAGACGCGGGTCAGTATCCTCTGGGATTCCGCCCTTTAGACGCTTTTCCTCCTCTCATACGACGTTCCTTCTTTCGAGAAAAGAAAAGGGGTAGGTGATCTTTTGTTTAACGGATTAGGCGAGCGTGGATGTCGTAGCAAAAAGGGGCTGGCCATTTGCGTAGTATATGGATGAGTCGTCGCCTGATCCGACGTGTCGTTTCCGTCTCGGTGAAGTTGCGTGCAATACGAATGGCGGTCCTGGCGAGGTTGAGTCAGTGACTGCGCTATGAACGGTTCTGCCAAGTTGGCCGCGATGTCGCCAGTCCGATTGGCAACCAATCACCTGACGGTATTTCTTTCCCCAAGCCTGAAAATGCCGCCTTGTGAACCATCGGTTCAAGCATCGAAAAGCGTTACGAGCCCGCAGCTGCACGTACTATTCGTGACCGAGTGGGAAGTTCCACAGTGGCAGTCGACAAGCCACATGAGGCATTTGTGTGATCACTCACTCACTCGCTCACTCACTCACTCACTCACTCACATCACTCACTCACTCACTCACTCACTCACTCACTCACTCACTCACTCACTCACTCACTCACATCACTCACTCACTCACTCACGCACATCATTCAATCGATCATCAATCACTCAGTCATTCATTCAGTCAGTCAGTCAGTCAGTCAGTCAGTCAGCCTCAGTCAATCAGTCAGTCAATCAATTTTTGCCATTATCAGTGTCATCAAACCGACGTAGCTCTCTGAGGCCAGTGTTGGACGAGCGTTGTCCGCTGTAGGTCCAATGCGTCGCAAGATCGAGCAGATTAGCCCTGCATCCTCCGATACCTCCGATACTAGGATTCATGTCAAAGAATAATGTCAAATGTCTCTATTGGCCGAGGCTCATACGATGCCAAATGCAACGTTTCTGTGCCTAAGCACAAATAGTGATCCAGAGAATTCCTGTGATGAAGCAGCCAGCGTGAGATAGAAGGATATGCATCTAAGGGAACTCGGGACTGCAGATAGGCTCTGTTTGGTACCGCATTCTCCTCGAAGTACTGATCTTCTGTAGTGCACTTCAAGGACATCGAAATAATTATTGAAGAGACAACCTGTACGACATCGAAGGTGACGGGAGTGAGACTGGTTGTATTTCTGACGGATGGTCAGAGCAGCCTCCAACGCCAATGATAGCATATCTTATCCTTCGTCTATCATCATCATCATCAGCAGCAGCAGCAGCAGCATCAGCATCATCATCATCAGAAGCAGCAGCAGCAGCAGCAGCAGCTTATTTTTATGTCACTGCAGGACGAAGGCCTCCACCAGCAACGCTACAATTACCCCTGTCTTGAGCTAGCTGATTCCAACTTGCGCTTGCAAATTTCCTTATTTCATTACCCCACCTAATTTTCTGTCGTCCTCGATTGAGCTTTCCTTCCCTTGATACCCATTCTGCAACTCTAATGGTCCACCGGTTATCTGACCTACGCATTACATGGACTGCCCAGCTACATTTCTCTTATGCCAACTAGATTAAGAAGATAAGCGTACTCCTGCACAGACCCTTCGTCTATATCGAAGTTATTCACGAGACGCCCGAGAAACTCCTTCCTATCGGGATTTCTGCCAGTGAAACATTCTATATTCTTCGTGTCCCAGTTGGGGCTAAGTGGTCAAATTGTGTTGGTACCTGTGCAGTCATTAAACCACTGGTCAAGTTGGTCATTCCATGCCGTTGTTCTCATTCGTCACAAATCAGAATCATTGCTGAATGACGACTCTAAAGGGAGCAGCAGTATTTCTTTTCTGTCGGCGAAAGGTGTAAGATAAGCATTAATGACGTAGAACAGAGTGCACAGCACTCAAATCCCGCGATGAACAGACACTTCGATGTCATCAGTGCAATTTTGAAACCAGGTCTGTTTAACCGTGACTGCTGTCGTTTGTTTTGTTTGCGTTAGCAGCGACATTTACGCCATCAGCTGTAGCTTTCGAGAGGGAGCATCCAACCGAATTTAACAAACGCAATCATCAGTCAGAAAACCAGTCTGCCTGCCTCCCACACAGGAACACATTATCCATATCCGTGTTTCATTGAAGTGTCAAAGATGAAAGTGTCAGACCTCAGTTGGTCGGTACGGATAGACATTCCAGACGACGTCAAAGTCGGGCACCGCGAACTTGAGCGGCCTCTTCAATAGCCGTCGCCTGCACCACATTCGTGGGTCTTCATTCCACGCATGTCGTATGTTGTTATTTATTAAACAACGGGGAAATAGGCCACCGGTGTGCTGGCTATGGCACGAACACAATAAAAGGTCAGTGACAGTACATTGATTATGATGATGATGATGATGATGATGATGATGATGATGATGATGATGATGATGATGATGATGATGATGATACGTGGGGTTTTGCTGGCGCAAGCGCCATTGAATGCCCACGAGCGCCGACAGGACATTCCAAAGAAAAGAGGCGTAAGGAAATTAACAAACCTATATATGGGGTCCTGAAACAGTACCTTTTAGCCGAAACATTCAGTGTTTGTCTTTAGTGTCCTTTAAAGCCTTAGGTTTGCAGGATACGGAAATCTATATGCGTAGGTGCCTTCGCTCTTCTGTGTTTAGGTAGCCGCGCAGACACCTCTGGTATATAGTGCACGCTACTATTTGAGCACTGCGCAAGACCTAGCTACACGGTGAACGCCACGCAGGGAGCGCCGAAACAGGCATCGCCGTCGTGTGAGCAAGGTTCAACGAACGCATCACCCGCCGCCGCCACATCGGCGAGGCTATTGCACCAGGTGAGACGTGAAGACGCTCAGAGTCCAAAGAGGGCATGACGAAAGGTTGGGCGTCGAATAGGTGGGAAGAGGATGGCGGAGGAATGGCGGCTGGGTGGAGGGGAGGCTTACAACCCCCCACCGACGTGTTTCGCTTTGCGCAACCAAGTCACCAAGTTGCGCGATTTGAGTAACGCTTCGTGTACGATACGGGACGAAGAGGGAGGGGGGTCGTGATTCGCGAGGCTTCGACGCTCTTCAATGCGTGCGCCCATAGTTCTCCAGTATGTTCTCTTCCGGGTCTGCGCAGACATGCCTTGTCTCGGACGCCGCGGTGAAGAATGCGCTGATTACGCAGGTCTTGTGAAGCACATCACGTCTGTGGCGCCGCCAGTCGGCGCGCGCCTTCCTCACCGTTTTACATCTCTCTATGTATGTCTGCGAGAGGGCTGGAGAGATGACGTGGGAGAATGTGAGACTTTGGTAACGGCGACGCGAGAGAGAACCGGCGCACTAAAATGATGGCGGTTTTACGTGCCCAAAGTCGTGATCTATATTACTACGCTCTCGGTCAATACCGGCTTAAAACAACGCATGTAAAACTGAAAGTAGACCAGAATTTCCACGCTCATAAATGGCTCAGATTTCAAGTGAAATACATGCATGCAGTCCAATAGTATGCGGCCTATTTATATGCGGTCCGCGTTTAAGCGGCCCCATCCCCTGCCGATATGTATGGGGACAATATGAGAAACAACCGGTTCCTGGCTAATTCAGGCCATTGAAAACTTAGTTTCACCACGTATCTTTTTCTCTATTTTTTTTGTCTTTAGAGTCGTGAAGAGCGTACAGCTTACAGAACGGATTGAAAATTTTCAATTCTACGTTGTGTTTTGTCAGGCTTACAGAATGCGGAAGCCATGCGAGAATCGCATGGCTTCCGCCATGCGATTCAGAAACGTTAGGTAAGGCACCGTCAACTATTCTATGCCTAGAATTACTTGGAAAGCACGCATTCAGGTACTGAAATAAATGCCGGATGTAAAACTTGTCAAGCAAAGATGATAGAAGTGAACCCGCTACATGGCGTGCTTTAACCGAGAGGAAACACCGGACGTCTACCTTCGAACTCGTTTTACTAAAACACCTTACCCATAATATTTAAACTTGCAGCACAGGTACATTCAGAAGGGTTTCAAGATGTTTGCGACCCATTTTAAACATATATTTACTCTGGTTTTGCTCTTGATACACTATATTGTAATACACACAATTGTGCGCACAGAACCTGAAAGGGTTAAGTCAGATCTTGGCTTAATTATATCCC
>NC_051162.1:90188258-90221117 GCF_013339745.2 Dermacentor silvarum
AGAGTCTTCGTCGCATTCCTTCACCCTCCTAGGTCTACTAGATCTGGCAGCACGCGCGCGCGCGCGTGTGTGTGTGTGTAGGACGAGGATCAAAGGTGTACGCGTGTACAAGATAACATATGTAACACACAAGCTATGACCGAATTGGCTAATAACCCTCGACAGGGCCACTTCCTGGAGTCGTTGGATCGATGCCGGGTTTACCTTGTACGACATCTTTCAGATATGTTCGGGTGCTGTGGTGCAGCCGCCGCGAGATGTAGTATAACCCGAACGACAAAAGATAGCAGCTTAATTCTAACAAACGAGTGCCTATACTCACGGGTTCGACGGAAATTCGTTTGGCCAGATAACACGATGATGATGAAGTTGCGGTCACCGAACAAGTTGAAGGGGAAAAACACAGGTTGTGTGTTTTGTTTTGTTTGTTTTACACCCTGGACTTAGTGATGACCACAACTATTTCGTAAAACGTACACCTTTTAGGAGCAAGCATCGAATGGTTTGGAATGAAGATGTATTAAGGTGACAATTTTTAAAGCACCGCAATGAGATAACCTCCAACCCTTGCACCATTCGCGGGAGGAGTGAAAAGGCCTGAAGGCATGTTCGAGTCGAGTGTGACGGCGATTGCACGTCTTTCGATCTCTCGAAACTGTATGAAAGATAGCTCTGCAGAAGTATTTCCCGTACTGTATACACTGTGGGCAAAAAGACATGGGAATGTTACACTCTAGTAAAACTATTTGACAGCCTAGTGTTTAAAATATACTAGCAACAGAAACTAGCGCAATAATTAAAAGAAAGGATCACGGGGAGGGTTTTAGCGTGATGGAAGTACGATGGAACAAGCAAGATGCTTTGCTGGGCTAGATAGTGTGTTTTCTGCTTTAGCGCTCACGCTTCGTGCACTTCTATGTGATTATGTCTACTTTTATTTTCTTTGCGCCGTATACTTTGTTACAATAATTCGATAGACTGATTATCAATGCACAATGGAGATGTTAAAGCCTGCCATTCAGCCCCGGATACTCCCTTATCTGACACGGTCTCTTTTCACTAACAAATGCGAAGGTGACAAACAAAGAGGCTTCCAACATTTAACTACAGCTGTTTTGTTCTATAGTAGACCCTCGAATAGCAAACGGTACACTTTCGTGACCATTCAGTGATATTAAAACGACGATATTACAGTGCCACCTTTTCCGGTGTTATCAGCGATCAACGTCGATTAACACATAGCGCATTTAATAGTACCAGCAATACCAGAGCCACTCGCTCAGAGAAACTTGCGAGCCAGCGAGCCGATCGCTGGACGTTGCAGCATTAGCCTGCTCTAGCGAGCAGAGGAAACAGGGACCGAATTCACAAAGCTGTTTGTTTGGTGTCCAATACTATATAGTGTGTTAGTGGGTATGTGGGCGTTACTACATTACATAATACGCTGAGGGACACTTGCAAAGGTTACGTTGGTTCTACCGAAATGTTCATTTGATTGATTGATACATTGATTGATTGATTGTGTGGCCAACCACTATCGCTAATAATATGTCTAGCATCAGGATTTGTTGAAATTTTCTCCTGCGAACAATTCTAATGTAAGAGGCTTTTTTTGTGAATGCGGCCCAGTCATCAGAATCATCACCTGCGATATCGTACCGGCAAATTGACTGCTCATCAGGAGGCATATGCGTCCAGCTTCTGACCTGATCAGGGCACTGACGTGATGGAACTTGCGTTCCTTGTGCGAGCACAGCCGTATAGACACGGATTGGCTGAACACATCGGGTAAAAAATAACTATCGTCACAGCAGTGTTTCGTTTCTCAATCGAGATGCAAAGCTATTTCCGTGACACCATTACCGGACGGCCGTCAGCGTTTTTCAGTGAACCACTCAAACAACCGTAGCGTCTCTTGACCGCCGCTGGTTCCCCATAAAAATAAAAAAAAGGTGGGCGACTGCGTGGAGGAAAGGCGTCACATATATTTGCAAAGAATGATCAGTTGTCACAGAGACAGACGGCGAGAACCCGGAAAAGTTAATTCGTCCACGCAGCAAACGTTCGACCAGAAACGACTGCAGGGGTGTACTTCGATCCCAGCTAATTTCGAAGAGAGTCATTTCAGACTGACTGGAATCTAGCATGAAATGGAATGCAGAAGCATCTGGAGCGTCTTTTTAAATGTTTTTTTCGTCGGAAGATATTTTTCGTTCATGAACAGTGCCAAACAGGTACTGAGCACTTTGACAGTGAACGTCTCGTGATCCAAATAGACTGCGGACTCATCAGTGCGCATTATGGGAAAAGCAAGCCGAGAAGAAGGCACCGATAAAAATCCAGAAAGACGTATCGCCTTATCTCGGCTTGAGACTCGAGCCGCAGTGCAACGCGACAGCAACTGTCGCTGTGCGCGGGCGCCTTTTCGTGAATGCATTATCTTACCGCGAAGAGCTCACACTGGCGCCTGAAAAGCCTCTGTACACGTCGCTTCCCTGCTTCTGCTGAACTCGGCAGCGTCTCAAGTAGGTCTGAGAAAGGTTGCTAAACCGGTGTGTGAACTCGGTGACTCCGGCGTTACGCCGCTGAGCAGGGGACCATGGGTACAAAATGCTTGTTACATACGGTACCTCACGAAAACAGAAAGCCTGCGTAAAATAAACAAGAAGCCATGCGGGCTTTGAAACAAAGTCCTATCTGAAGACGTGGTCGGCGTCTGCGATTCAGATCTTTTACTGCTACATTAACACTGCCAAGTTGAATTTACGTCGAACCGCTTCTATAAATCTGCGTGCCCAGACTCGTGATATCAGCTTGTTTGCTCGTTCGTTTGTTTGCTTGCTTGCTTGCTTGTGTGCGTTGTTTGTTTGTTGCGTGCCCAAAGCGAAGCGACATCAGTCATACACCAAACCACTGCCAAGTGGTCTGCAAGAAGCCGCTGAAGTTATTTAGTGTTGATAACCGGAGCGACATACAGCGCTCGACAGAACGAATTCCAGGGTAGGTTTTCTAGGCTTGTGCGGTTCACATTTTTTTGGTTTTCTCGCGTGAGTGAAGGCGGCATGACACCACGCCCCTGTTGATCTGGTTCATGCAAACATACGTTTCGTTCTAAGTTGAGCATTTCCAGTTCTCGGCGCTGAACCCACGACCTGATCTTCCCTATCTGTATCCTTCTGAATGTGCCACTAAACCACCCTGCAAGAACGGCCCCAAGCACGGATGTTATTTACGTTATCTCTATACGTACACTGATCGCAGAAAGCACCGATATTCACAATAAGCTACCTTTCTCTCCGGAGATAGGTGCACAACATGGCCTACAAGTACAGCGCCGAGAGAATATTTAAAGAAAACACTTACCGGAAAACATGCCCGGCAAGTACTCGAACGATAGAGAGCACGTAGTCCTATTGCGCCGTTTGGCGCGAATGAAGAATGGTGATGTCATTAATCCGAAATTTTGCTCAAATTAATGAAGTTCTGGGCTTGTCTTGTCAGACCACTGTAGGATTAGGAGGCACGCCGTAGTAAGCGACTCCTGATATCACCTGGGGTTCTTTAACGTGCACCTGAATCTCAAGTAAACGAGCATTCTTGCATTTTGCACCCACCAAAACGCTGCGGCCGCCCAAGCACGTATCGAACCAGCGACCTCCAGCTCAGCAGTGCAACGCCATAGCGACTAGATACCGCGGTGGGTTCTTCCCAAAGCTGACAAGTTGGTTAGACAGCTTCATACAACATTCACGATGGATATTCTTGCGAAATCGCTCCCGAGTTGGTAGAAAGCTTTAGAGTAGGGGAGGCAAGCGGCTTGCGTACGCAGTACATGGTACTGCGCATGCGCAGTACCACGTCTCCTAGTTCTTGCGTATGCGAGCCGCCAGCGTCCCCTCTGCGCATGCGCAGTACCATGCCTCCTAGTTCTTTCGTACGCAAGCCGCTTGCGTCCCCTACTCTAAAACCCTCTAGTATTGACAAGACGGACTGAGCAGTGTGCATTACATGTACAGAGAATCACGCCAGTCTATTGACCCTTTTCGCGACGATTCCATGGACGCCGCCATGTTTGATCACGTGATGACGCGCCCATTCCTTGCCTCAGCCACCTCCGTAGCCTCCGTGTTTACAATGGCTGTGTATGAGGCCGGTGCGACTCAGAAAACATCTCTTGCGGCTGATTTCATCGACAGTGACTGGGTGGACGATACCAAGCTTTGGCCACAGCTTCAAAGAACATGTAAGTGCGTTCACAGCTCATTGAGCTTTGTCCAAACGGTGCCAGCAGCAGTACGATGCTTGTACTAGAAGCGACGCTTGAGTATTGTAAGCTGTCAAGACTTTCTGCTTCTGGAATAATCAGGAACAGTCTTTTTCTGTTCGTCCTTGCGTTGCCAATCCCTTTCAAGCAGCGTGTCGTCATGTTTCTGTCCCAACGTTCCTCGGTGCGGTCACTATCTGATTGTTTATTTGATCCCTAATCGCTCGCGGGTGTGCTCAGTAGCAGTACATTTGTTCTTGCCGCGCGCCAGGCCTGGAACGCGTAGATGTTCTCTACTTTGTAATAGTTGGTAGCAAAAACGTATTATCGCTAGTCGCTTACTCTGTGGAGACGTATGCTATCAGTGTAGTTTGTAGCAAAAACGTAGTATCGCTGGTCGCTTACTCTGGATACGTATGCTGTCGGTGTATTCCGTCGCACGCTTCGGCGCATTGATTCAAGAGTGCACTCATTCACTTATGCTTAATAGATAAGGGATAGAGTGGGCGTGAGTTTGAGCGCGAGTAGATACCCGATCACGCCACCCCCCCCCCCCCGTAAAAAAGAAAATGTGTGCGCGGACACGCCCACTAAGCTACCGAGCTACGAATTGGTCATCATATTGTCCCTAAAAGATTGCCTGTGGTAAAAAAAAAATACCAGCAATAATGCTCTGCTACAGCAACATTAACTTTAGTTTGTACTAGTTGGGTATTTGACATTTTATTCTGGGGCTGCACAGTAAAAGAGAAGCATGAAAAACGTATTACAAACAGGAGCGGGGGGGGGGGGGGGGGGCTCAATAAATAAATACAGTAAAGCAGCAAGCAAGCCATCATTAATGATGGTTATGAATGTTAGATATTTTTTTCATGCTTCTCCATTGTCAATGAAAAATAAAACTGTGAGCTGATTCATGAGCTTTTAGTGCAGATATGCATGTGAGACTGTCACAGTTGTCCCATACTATATTACCCAAATAGAAGTCTAATCAGTATAGTATGTACAGCACATTTAGAAGTCACGTTAACATTTTGATTTATCGTTGACCACATTTACGTGTACAAAAAAATCTAATTAGTGAATGCTACCTAGGAGTGCTCTCTGCAATTTTTAGCACTGCACTAACATTATTCTACTCTTTGTGTTTCAGCTGTCTATGATTATATGGTCAACCAACTGGATTCAGATGGCAAACCAGCTCTTAACTTTAGAGGATTTGCAGAAGGAGTAAATCTCTTGGACAGTGGTCACGTCGGTGTGGCACTGTGTCAGTGCACAAATGGACTGTGCTCCATTAAAGCCGAAATAAGGTCAACACAAACAACATCTAAAGCATATAAAACGCAGGTTATGTTTGGGCCAGATTTAAGAGCCACTTGCAGCTGCAAGGCAGGCCCAAGTGAAAGATGTAGCCACGTGTGTGCACTCCTAATGAAAATTGTGGAGGCAACAAGCAGGGGCTTGACGGGTGCATCATGCACAGATAAAGCCTGTTCGTGGAACTCTTCCACAGCAAAGAATGTTGAGCCCAGCACTATGGAGAAAGTGTACAACCATGCCACGTACCCTGTGTGCACTGTGGAATTTTTGTCACATGAAGATATGGAGGCACACATTTCCAAGTCTCCATTAAACCTAGACAACCTGCGTGATACATTGCTGTATTCTGTTGTGATGCCTGAAAGAGAAGCCGCAGCAGCTGCAGACAGCCTTGAACGTAAGTATGCTTTTCTTGAACTCGTCTCTTTAAGATTGTCATACTTGGTATTCACATGTGATTAACAAGGTATTTTTTAAGGTAGTTGGCGCATATTGACAGTTTGGCCAGCATAACTTTGCATGAGGATGACAGGATGAAAACAATAAATTTCACTTGTTAGCAGTGTTCTCGTTAATTTTTTTCCTGTCATCCTCATGCGGAGTTATGCTGACCAAACCTGTCAAATATGTTGTTACAGAGACAACCAGTTAAACAGCTCGAAATGAGTGGTTTATTGTACAGCATGATTAGAACTACTGAAACTAATGGAGAACCTAAATACCAAATGGCAACCATAGGCTCTATTACTCTTATAATACGCAAACTATGTTTGAATACAAAGCTGACTTGCACATGTATAGGCAAAAGTTTACAGGTTGTTTACCTTTTTCGCAGTATAGTTCACATATACTCACACTATCATCACACTCATGTCAGCTCATAGCCACTCATTTAAAGTCATGTCCATACGTTCACTCATTTGCACTAACAGTTCCACTTACTCATGTCTCTAGAATTAGTTTGAGTGCATATATAAGTACACCAATCTATATACATGCATGTGGGGTCTGGACAGAGATGAATCCTGGATAGCGTTCAAGGGTGTTTGTTAGGGTGTCCTCATCAGAAAAAATAAAAGTCCAGATGGAGGAAAGGAGCTCGCAGCATGCGCAATATGTAAGCATAAAAGTGCCTACATGGCTGACTGTTGACATGCCTTCTGACTACTCCTGTGGGTCTGCATTGTTTGTTTACTTACTGGGTTATTATTTTCTGTAAGCACAATGATCTTATGGCCACATTGCACATTTTTTCCCCTCACAACTTTAGTTTCCTGTACATGATGATTTGCATATCTGTGCAGGTGCCCAGCAGCCACATGGACTTCACGACAACCAGTTGCTGTGCCCACTTTGTAGAGACTTCTTTAACCGCTATATACTTGTATCAAATGGTCGTGCAGCAGAATTGCTGAAATGCCGCCAGGGCAGTGCGGAATGGCAATATGAACGCTCTATAAGAATTACTGCCAGTGTAGCTGGATCTGTACCGATGAAGGCATCTCCTGTGAAGTGGATTGCTAGGCATTTAAATCCGAGGTTTTCTGGGAGCATGAGCACACGGTAAGGGGAAAACACCCAATGTATTCATTGGCTAACATCTGAACATGAGGGACAGGCACGAGCAATGTTATTACTGCAAGTGTACATATTCTGATGGTGTTCGCAGCTGCTTGATGCTACACATCCGAGAGTATTTTGCACATATATATTTTGTTCAATCTAAGGACATGCAAGGCAGCTTAAACTAAAACGAATGCTTGACATGCCTTTGTATTTAGATGATGTTGCTAAATCACATGCTTGTCACCTTCCATCTGAGTGAAATAATTTGAGTTAATGTGAATTTGGGAGATAAAATTTGGTTAACCCAAACCTCTAATAAGTAATATGTGTGCATCCAGTGATCACATACTGAATCTCACAAGTAGCTTGTACTAGTGTGAAAGTCATAGGATGATACAGCCTTAGCAAAGCAGGTTGATGGGCACATGGCAGCTTTGGAGGTCTTGAACTTTATGATTTACTGAGCATGCCTGGCCATTTCACTGCTATCCGTTTCTGTCAATAGCTCATGTGCATACTTTCAGCTTGGTTAGGTGGTGTTTTGGGTGCAGGGAAGAGGATATCACTTGTTGCAGGCAGCTATTGTCCCTCTCAAGGCATACATACACCTGAACATATTGAAGCAGAACGAGTCCTCAGCTTGATATTACTGGGTATCTCCCTCCTAGGCACTGACCGTGCGCAATGCTGCTCAGCCATAGCCTACAGATTGCTGCGAGGCACTCGTGAGATGTAGCACAGGTATTTAAGGCAACTTATTTAGCTGTGGATGTGTGTTTCAGAGATACACATTTCAATTAAACTCTAAACAATGGTGCAAATGTTTTCCAAAATTTTTGAAATTTAGAGCGGTAAGCAAGACTGAAAAGGTCAGCGTATTTATGTTGCTAAGCTACTCGTTGTTAAACACCACATTTATTATCCCTTTTGTTGTTGACAAATTATTGACAGGAACGGGATGCAGAAAAACGAGGAAGAGAACTAGATAGACCTCTTGCATCTGTGGGCTGCTCCCTGTTACACTACACAATAAAACACAAACCTGCAAAGGCCTATCTTTTAGACATGTTGCCCCGAGACATTATTTTTTGTTGTGCTTAGGAATCTCTAGATTACCTTAGCATTACACGTCCTTACAGTTGTCCTGAGCATTTCACGTTCTTTAATGCATTGTTCGGCCGTACCTCAATTATACATGAAATAATGACTGTATTTGGACACGCAATGAGGTAAACTTGTATATTCTCATTAAGGTTCACTTGCTTTTGCTGCTTTGCGTTGAAGCTGTTAGTGGAACTAAAGCGACTCGAAAATGTCCATGTGAAATACAAGTCGTACAAAAAAAAAATATCTGTGTACCATAGGTTGGTAGAATAAGCCAATACTCAGTCATACTTACTCACTGATATCTTTACAGGCAATGCACAGTGCTAAGCGATTCAAACATGATTGTCGGAGCGCATGTCTGCCGGCACTTTTCACACCACCATTGGGCACTGCGAACACCGAGCTGGTGTATTGTCGTATACGATGAAAGCAAATCCTTTGTGACCCATTATGCTCGCATTCGGTCCTATAGAGGGCACGCAAAGCTCTCCAGTGGCACAAAAAGCACTGGCAGCCATGCACTCAGACTATCACGTTTAAATCGCTGGGCACTGACTTTCGTTCACACTCACTCCTGTTCTTGGATGCCAATTCACTGCACTCTTACCCACTATTGTTTACATTCCTGTCCAATCACATTCTTCGCCACTCATTAGCGCTCTACCTCGTCCCTGTGAAATGAGTGTGGGGCAAGTATGAGTCGACATACTCATGACCTATGCTGTGTATGCATAAATACTGGCTGAAATTTGGAGAGTAACAATAGGGTAGAACAACAATGAAGACACTAAATGTTTATTTTTATGATGCATTGTCTTAGGATGCCCATGTGAGAACGTTGTCGTCAACAAATTGTCTCGCACTGTCGGTTTTATGCAGCCGTACTGCCTGCAAGTTGCTATTTCAGTCAATGTTATATTGAACAACTTTTTTTCTCTTCCATGTTTAGTTACAGTGAAATTGTATGGTCGACGACAACAGTTGAAAACAAAAATAAGCTCTTAATTTGAAAAGCATGTCATTTGCTTAGTGTGTCAAGTGCCTTACTGCTGACTTCTTGAAGAAAATGCGCATTGCAACTGTGGTTTCATTTTATGATTTCAAACTATCTCGCTTTATGCACTAAATACAAAAAAAAAACACAACAAACTCTTGCAAGGTTCGAAATAATGATATTATGTATGCTACCTGCAATCCTAACTGGTGGGCTGTCAGTCGTTGCCATCGTATGGAAAGCAGACGATACGTTACCAGCTTGCTACATTGCTAAATGCATTTCAGAATCAAGGTATCGACATAACGACGATACCACTAAGAGACATTTGTCACGTATATGTTCAATGCAAAAGGTGCATTTTCCTATTTTCGAGTTTTCTTGGAAAGGTTTTATTACAATGCAGCATGTGTAACGTATTGTGTATGGTGCTTGTGTTTGGTAGCATTGGTTTGCCCTTGTTTGTTGTGTTTGGCACCCGAGAAAGTTGTGCATATATATGTAGGATATAGTAATTCTGTTTGACTTTTCTTTCTTTATAGTGTACCTCTTCCTCGTGACCAGTGCACTTTCGCTTTCTAATATGGCTGTATTTACCTGTCTCTTAATGGTTAATTTTGATCATGTTGAGGAAGCATACATCGTCTCAAGCTATTAAATGTAGTAGCTTTTAGTGAATGCTCCTTCCTTTCATCTAAAGAAAAATAAAGGGCATGGAATTGATTTCAAAAAAGAAAATGTGGGAAGCTTAAAAGGGGGGGGGGGAGGAGGGGGGGGGGAGTTGTCACCTGGTGTTGAAGGGGACTCTTAACAGCACAGATGGTTGTGCTCAAAATCGTGTTGTGAAATTGTGCCGTCTGCTGCTGGAGCTCTTTCTAATGTGCTGGGAATTATGCATGCTACATCACCAAATGAAGAAAAGACTGGAAACATTAATTGTGAAGTGAATGTGAATCTGTTATGACGAAATGTTTGGTGATGTAATAATGGTACCTGTTTTTTCTTTTTTTGAAGCCATGGGCAAATATCTGAGCCCAAAGCTCGTCGGTGGTACGAGCAGTTAAAAGCCACCAAGGTCCAGGAGGTTGGCTTGGTTGTCAGGCCAGAAACATCATGGTTGGGGGCAAGCCCTGATGGCGTAATTGCTGACTCGCCAACAATTATCGAGATAAAGTGCCCCACTCCCCAGACTTTGGAGAAGCATGGGAGCCTTAAGGAACTTTTCAACAGTGGACAGTATGATGTCATCAGCGTAGACGGCACACTGAGTCTAAGCAAGAAGGGGAAGAACAAATATTATTTTCAGGTGCAGCTCCAGATGTACTGCTGTCAAAAGGAGCGTTGCGACTTTGTCGTATGGTCACCAGGGGAGGCCTATGTTGTTGAGGTGCTCTACGACAAAGAGTTCCTAGAAACATATGTTCCGCAGTTGGAGCACTTTTATTTTGCTCACCTGCTGCCTGCTCTCACTGACAGGGCTCAGTGAAAGTGCTACATTTCATGCAAGTGACTCAGTGCTTTCATTTACAGTGCACACTAAATTTGGATGACCCTTGAGGAGTCTTGGAAAATAAATGCTGAGACTTCATGCTTATCTGTAGTAACTTTATTGTTACATAGTGAACACAACCAACACCTGTTTCTTCAGTTGTTTACATCACAAGCTAAGCAACAGTATGCATACACTTTTTTAAAAGTACAAAAAAAATTGTTTCAAAAGAAATGTCAAGGGACATTAAAAACAGATTCCTATTATCACAAGGTAATTGATTAGAAACAAATATAGCTGCATGGAACTTTCAGCTGATCAGATAATTAATCTTAACCCTTTCAGATGCCACTTTAACCTATTGATTGAAAACTTTCTTTCGCCACATTTCTTGCCTCCTCAGAATCATAGAAAGTGTACAGCTGCAGAAAAGATTAAGAATGTTCAGTTCTGTAGTGAGTTTTGTCAAGATTACAGAATGTGGACTCCATGCGAAAAGTCGCTACAGGAACACCATATGTGCGTACATCAACTATTTCGTGTATTGAAAAGCACTCGTTCAGCCGCTTGAAAATTATGCCTGGTGCATGACATTGTGAAACACATTGAAAGAAGTCAACCCACTACATACAACTACATACTGACACCAAGCAAAAACACCTAACCATCTACCTTCCCACTCATTTTACTAAAACATTTTGCACATGTTAAATTGCAGCACAATTCCAATCGCAAGTGTCTCGAGATATATGCAACCCATTTTAAATATTACTTTTGTCAGTGATTTTGCTGTTGATGCACTATCTTTGCGTACATTGCATCTGAAAGTGTTAACAGAGTTTTGTCGTAAAAGAACTATTGTGCACGAACTGAGAAAGGTGTTTCAGGACTTAGCAGTAATTGTATTCCAACATGCCTGTGACTTGTGCTGTTCTACTCATTTTTATGATGGCAGGGCCTGCCTGCTTATTATTCTTTGATGTCCTGTCTGAAAATGAGGATTTATTTTATTTAGTTTGAAGGTGCAGAAATCACTCTGTCCTTAATTAAAGGTGGCTGAAGATTGCACAGCCCGGCTACAGCAGTCAGTACATCATTAGCAAGTGGTTTTTTTGCAAAGATGCTTGCGGGAAAATGCTTCAGTATCCTGAAGCATTTAAGTCGTCTTATAGACCGCTCAACATGAATGCGGAGCCTTGCTAGGCGCCTTGACTTTACTAGCTCAGGGCCACTTATTTGTTGTCTGCCTTTTGAAAAGCTTGGTAACCTTAGATTTACTCCCATTGGTAAACAGTCGCCTATTGTGAAACCCCTGTCAGCCAGGATCTCATCACCTGGTGTCAGAAACCTTGTAAAGCCACTGTCCAATGTGATGAACCGATCGCTTGCACGTCCACCATATGGCTTGGAAATGAACATCACAAACCCATTGGGTGCAATGACGTGCAGTACTTTGGCAGTGTTGTGGGATTTATAATGACTGTAGGTCTGATTTCTCCGTAGCAAGTTGCCCGGTTTCTCAGCAAAAATCTCAAAGCAATCGATGATGCATGTTGCTAGCGGATAGTCCTCAAAAATGCTAGGCATTGTTCTTCTAATTGTTTCTCTTGCCAGCCAGAACACCAGATATTTTCTAGAAAAGTGAGCAAGAGCTGACACTATAGTGCAGAAAATCCTGCTCACTAGAGCTGTGGAAATACCGAAGCGGAAACTGAGGTCATTAAGTAGCAGCCCTAAGCGCAGCCTCATAAGTGTCAGCAGCACCTGATCTTGGAAGGGTAAAACAAATGAGTTCTGCTCAGCAGTTGCTTCAAGAGACCTCACCAATTCATCAAACACATCCTTTGAAAGCCCTGTAAAAAACCTGAAGGAGCTTGAAGTGAGAGTCGAGTAGACAGTAAATGCTGTTTGACAAGCCCTGTTCGCTGTCACAGAAGACTGTTCTGGATGTTTGCTGTATGTGTGTTCAGATAATTGTGCTGTGGCTTGAACTTCCTTGTCCGATGTCACCAGAAACTGGCATTTGCAGCCGCAGGCCGAGCAGCTCCTTGGTGTTTCCTCTGCCTCTGTCAGCCTGTGTAGTGAAGTTTGCAGATACAACAGAACTCAGTTTACAATACTTACAATTTAAAAACTTTAGAATAATAATGAGCATGTAACTTTACTAGCATAAAGGCTCTAAATTTCTTGTGCTAATGAGACAGGTGGTAGTAAACAGAAAATCTTTACTTGCACTAACCTCTCATTAACTATCATAAGCAGGAATTGTACAAAAATAGCTTGGAACTTGGTCACAAATAATGCTAGCATTGAACAGACCAAAGCAATTTTGGCTGTTTCTGTAGATAGTCAAGAGTATATCCACTAGATTCGACATTAACGCAGATTCTATATTTTTTAATGAGTTCTAAAGAACAGTTCTGTGCGTAAAAGCAATGACATGCTATTGGTGGCATAAGCAATGTACCTATTTGGTATGTAACTGTAACTGTAGCAGGGTTCACTGTCGCCTTCATCTTGCTCGTCCATTGCTGTCTGCTGTTCAGTGCTGGTGTCAGCTGTCGCTGGGCATATGGTGACCGTTGTCTCAGCTTCTTGCATGCAGGTTGCAGGGCGCTTTAACTGCCTTCTTCCTTTGTGATGGATAGTCTAAATTTTAAATACAGAAAAAGAAAACATATATATTCAATACAGCAGGAGTTATGGCGAGAGAGCATGAATGAAGAATTGCACATTACCGGTGTTCCAAGGTGCAGTGTTGGGTATGGGTTATTTTTTGTGGGACATCCATCAACAAAATGGACCGAACACACCTGTGAAAGGAAGTACATACAGACTTGAATAAACCTGCAGTGTTTTATTGGCACTCACAAGCTTTTAGGCTATTTGTTAAATAAATTGGAATTGTTGTTTACTTAGTGGTTTTCTTAATCCTACTTTGTTATCGAATAGCAACGGCGAAGCAAGAAAGCAGTCTTGTCTGTTATCAATAAGGGAGAGCAGCTGTCAGATTATTTGATGTGTTGAATAATTTGAGCGTGTGGACTCATTTAGTGGTGTACTCGATCAGTAGTATTGGGCTGCTTCACAACCGTGGTAAGTGTTGGATATGGTACTCGGAAAGTGACTCGCACCGTGTCTTGATCGAGACGCTTACGCGTCATAATTACTCAATATACCGTGAAGGCTGAGCACTAAAACTTGCGTGTCGTTCGTTGGCGGCGCAGTACTTAACAGACATTTTTTTACAGAAGCAGAGCTACAGAAAAAGCAACGACGTTCACGGATTTTGCCAGGCGAATTTCTATTTGTTGATAGGCGAAATGAAGGTGCCGATGACTGCAAACGGCAACCATTTCGAGCGGACGTGTTGTGTCGTGAACGAAGACATATTAATGCTTATTCTCAGCTGTGACAGTAAGCGACATTACAAAATAAACTGTGCAAATTAGGCTGAAGTCGCGGTTCCGGTCATACGCGGCGTGAATCTTACTATGCCGGTAGCGGCGCCGCTATACCTTTGGTCACTGTAACGAGCGGTACTCACTCTTGCCCACGTTCCGGGGTCGAAGTTTTTTCGTTGAAGATTTGCGATCCAACGCTGGCGGACGACGGCATTTTTTAATCCTTGTGGGAAGCCGTGCATCGCGAATGGTCGGCAACACGGACAGTCCTTGTGCAGTAGCGGTCCGTGAACTTCGCACACAGATTCATTCCATATTTTTATGTCCCAGTCGCTGTTCTTGCAGCCAACTACTGCACACGTCTTGCCTCTACCATTCCACATTTCGCAGCTTGAACGGAGCACAGTGCGTTAGCGGTCCGACTGCTGATCGCACGGTAGCAAGGTAGCAGCGGATGTGGTTTCGGATTCGAGCAGAATTGCGCCTGAGGCAAGCAATGGCGCGCCTCCGATAGCGCCATCTCGTTCCTCTAGAACAAACTGCTTCGCGAAAAGGGTCAATAATAACCGTTGGGCGATAAGACGAAGGCGTGGCAAGAGGCGCGATCTTTTTTTTTTTCATTTTATGCGAAGCAAACGAACAATAAAATGAAAAAAAATCGCAGGGGAAATTGATTGCCAGTGTTACATGAAATGTAGAAATACTAAGAAAATCTGAAATCAAAGTGGGCGAAAAAAAAAAGAACAACCTTGTCGCAGGTGGGAGTCGAAAACGCATTCCACCCCATTGCGCGTGCGTCGCTTCATCGTTATCAGCTACCGGCGGCAGCAGTAAAGCATTAACTTTTCGGGGTATTTTCGCATGTCTGAAAGATTAACCCATGGTAGTCAGCCAGCGCCACGCATGACCATAGCGGCGGATGGGAGAGAGAGAGAGAGAGAGAGAGAAACGTGGTGGGAAAGGCAGGGAGGTTAACCGGAAAAGATTCTGGTTTGCTACCCTGCACTGGGGGAAGGGGAAGGGGAAATGAAAGGCGGAAAGAATAGGGAAGAGAAAAAGCAGTCACAAAAAAAAATTAAGGTATTAAAAAAAAAGAAAAAGAAAAGGAGGAGGTTCGAAACGTCTGTGAGAACTATAGTCTGTCAGATAGTCCACTCGATCGCAAAAACTTCAAGAGTGCCTTGACTGACTTGTTGTGTGACGACTGTATAGGCCGGCGTTCCAGGACTGTCTGCTCCGAAAGCGGCCGGTCGTCAAGACGTGCCAGCGCGGTCGCGAATGACTGCCTATGTGCGCTGTATTGGGGACAGTGACAAAGTACGTGCTCGATTGTTTCCTCGTCGCCGCAGTGATCACACGCAGCACTATCCTCCCATCCGATGCGGAAAGCAAACGACTTTGTAAATGCGACACCAAGCCACAATCTGCAAAGTACTGTTGTTTCGGGTCGGGATAGTCCAGGTGGAGGTCGAAGTCGAAGACAGGGGTCCAGTCGATGCAGACGTGTGTGTTGCAAACTAGGTGTGTTCCACAACGATTGTGTGGCATCGTTTGCAAGCACTCGAAGTTTCGCAGCTGCATCTGTTCGTGACAGCGGGATTGGTTCCTGTGCGCCGTCTTCGTGAGCAGATCGAGCAGCTTCATCAGCATATTCGTTGCCCATTACGCCACAGTGGCTAGGGAGCCACTGAAAGGTGACGTCGTGTCCTTGCTCGACGAGGCAATGAAGGAGCTCTCGGATTTCTAGGACTAGTTGTTCGTAGGGTCCACGGTGTAAGGCGGAAAGCAAGCAATGTAGCGCTGCCTTGGAGTCACTGAAAACACTCCATTTGTTAGGTGGTTCCTCACGAATTATGCGAAGTGCGCTACGAAGAGCAGCAAGCTCCGCGGCTGTCGATGTCGTCTGGTGTGATGTCTTGAATTTCAAGGTGGAGACTTTCGCAGGAAAAAACACTGATCCTGCAGAACCGTCCACGGTGGTTGAACCATCAGTGTATAGATGGGTATGATCACTGTATTTTTCGTAGAGCATGATCAGCGAAAGTTGCTTGAGAGCTGGTGATGAGAGTTCGGCTTTCGTTCGAATTCCAGGCACTGTCAGTCGAACTTGTGGCTGAGCCAAGCACCAAGGAGGAAACAAAACTCTCGTTGCAGCTGTGTAACCTGATGGAAGGTATGTACGATAAGGCAGTATTGTCTGACAAAAAGAGGCACGTGGTCGGTCTTCTGGCAGTGAGGCTAGATGGTGGGAAGGGGCGCGAGCAAGGTGCCTGACGTGTGCTCTGAGCGCTTCCATAATAATGTGAATCTTGGCTGGGTAGTCATGTGCAATTGCAATGGTTTCTGATGTTGATGTACATCGTGGCAACCCTAGACAGACCCTAAGTGCCTGTGCCTGAGCACTTTCGATTGTACGAATGTTAGTTCTACAGGTATTGGTCAGCACTGCCAAGCTGTACCTCAGATACCCGAGAAACAGCGTCCTGTAGAGTTGCATCATCGCGTGTACTGAAGTACCCCAGGATTTTCCTCCAAGAAACTTGAAGAGATGAGAGATGGCTGTCAGGCGCTTCTTTAGGTTGGTGACATGGGGACTCCAACAAAGGTCACGATCGATGATTACCCCTAAGAACCTGTGCGTTCTGACGTAAGGGATATTTTGTCCATCGATGGTTATGGTGTATGGTGTCATTCGTTTCCGGCTAAATGCGATCAATGCGCATTTTTCTGGGGAAATCTTGAGGCCTTGTTCATTAAGGTACGTCGCTATCAACGCCGCAGATTTTTGGAGCCTAGCACGTACTTGTGGACGCGTCACGCCAGATGCCCAGACGCATATGTCATCCGCATATATTGACAACTTCACCGTATTTGGTAGGCATTCTACTAGGGCAATGAGCACAAGATTGAAGAGTGTTGGGCTCAACACACCACCCTGTGGTACTCCACGGTGTGTATAGTGTTGAGAAGTTGGGCCGTCTTCAGTATTCACAAATAGAGACCGCATATGTAAATAACTGCGTGTCCAACGATAAAGCCTACCGCCGAGGCCAACCATTTCCAGAGCCTCTAATATAGCCTCATGAAGAACATTGTCATATGCTCCTTTGATGTCGAGGAACATAGCGACAGATAATCGCTTGCACGTCTTTTGATGTTGAACGTAAGTAACCAAATCGATGACGTTGTCAATGGAACATCGGTGACGTCGAAAGCCAGCCATTGCGTCTGGATAAACTTCATAGCGTTCCAGGTACCATTCAAGTCTGGCGAGGACCATTCGTTCCATCACCTTCCCAATGCAACTAGCCAGCGCGATTGGGCGGTAGGAAGTAATCTCTAGAGGAGACTTGCCAGGTTTGAGGAGTGGTACCAGGCGGCTGGTCTTCCATTCTTGAGGAACGTTTCCATTCTCCCAGGACTCATTGAAGACGTTCAGCAAGGCACTTCGCGCTAGTTCACCGAGGTGGCACAAGGTACAGTAAGAAATACCATCTGGTCCAGGGGACGACGACCGATTACATAGGGCAAGTGCCGCGTCGAGCTCTTGAGTGCTGAACGGCAGATCCATGCGTGAGTCCCGTGTGTCCGGAACGTAGTCAGAGGTAAGGGAACTTGATCCCACTGACTGGCCTGTAATCATGGCACAGAAATCTTCCGCTACGTCGAGGTCTTGTCGGCGTTGGAAAAGTGCTAGTGCCTTGAATGGAAAGCGTTGTTCCGGAACGGAACGTAGGCCTCTCACAGTTCTCCATATTTGAGACAGTGGCTTGCGGGGGTCAAGGGACTCACAATACTTTGTCCATCGCTCCGATTCCAGTTTATCCATGCGGCGTTGTATCTTCTTTTGAGTGCGCCGGGCTGTCCTTAGATCGTGAATGGACTTCGTGCGTCGGTATCTTCGTTCGGCGCGACGACGAATAGCACGAAGTCGCTCCAACTCCAGGTCGAATTGCGAGTACTTCGATGAGCACATGAGCGTGCACATAGCGGTCTGCGCCGCTTCTTTAATAGCTTCCTGCAGTCCAGATAAAAGACCTTTCTGACAAGCGTCCTCCAGGTGGTTTTTAAACACAGTCCAATCAATTCTTCGTAGTGTGCTTGGCGGGTGAGTGTTAGACATGCCGTCAATCTTGAGGTAGGTGGGGATGTGATCGCTGCCATGTGTCTCAATGTCCAAAAACCACTTAACGCGCGTGGCAAAGCGGCGTGATACAAAGGTCAAGTCCAGGCAGCTGCTGTACACTGTGCCGCGTAGAAACGTAGGACTTGCGTCATTGAGCAGCAAGAGGTCATGATTGGAGGAAAACGAAGCGAGACTTCGTCCGGTTGCGTTGACTTTTGAGCTTCCCCAAATGGTGTGATGGGCGTTAAAGTCCCCGGTGATAATCCAAGGACCAGGGGACGCTTTTATTATGTCTTCTAGTCTTTTGGTGTCAAACCGGCTTGATGGAGATAGGTACGCGCCTACAAGTGTAAAGGTGAGCTTTCTATTTTTGACGGTTAAGCAGACATACTGATTGTCGTCATGAGGTTGCACAGGCTGGATGACGTAAGTAAGCTCACGGCGAATAAAGACGACTACCTTGCTATTTCCGTTGTTATTTGAGGACGTAATTGACTCGTAGCCGGATAGTCTGATAGGGTGTGTTAAATTTGGTTCGCAGATAACGATTATTGGAAATCGGTTAATATGTACAAACTGGCGAAAATCAGCAATGCGAGATCTTAGACCTCTGGCGTTCCACTGAATAATCGATGCTTCTTTGACCTCCTTACGAAATGACTGGTGGTTGTCAGCCATGGTTCACTCGAGGGTTGCTAGGACTGGGCTCAGCGAGTCCAGCACTTGTAGTCCCCTCCGAGCGGATGGAGTTTCCATGCTGGTCAGCATTACTCTGATGACATCAATTATGGACCGCAACATCGGGATGATTTGGCGGTCTACTGTTGGCAGAACATCAACTGAAGGTTGCTTCGATGGAGGCTTCAAACGTGTAGTCTCCTTGGAGGGCTGAGCGCTCGGGAGCGCTGGCCAGTCTTCTACACGGGAAGGATTTTCCGTTGGAGGCCTCCTTGTGATCTCGGGTCTGCTTGTACTCGAAGCTGATCGCGTTGGCACAATCTGTGCATGAACTGCACCTTGAGTTGTACGTTTCCGTCGATGACGTCGACGTCGACGCCGGATCTTTTCAGAAGCTTCACTGTGAGAAGAGCTGTCCCTAACCATCTGTTTCAGGATAGCAAATTCTTTTTTGATCCGTGGGCAGTCTTTAGATGTGGCTTCATGAGAACCGTTACAGTTGCCACATCTAATGTTGGTTGCGCGGCAGACGTCTGCAGTGTGCGACTCCGCACATCGAGGGCACACTACAGATTTTGCACAGGCGCCCTCGACATGTCCAATCTTGAAGCATTTGTGACATTGAAGCGGCTTAGGGACAAACGGCCGAACAACATGTCGGAAGTGACCAACCTTGACATGCGAAGGGATAGAGTCGCCCTTGAAAACTATCTTCACGCAGCGGCTGTTTCCAAGGCGGCATACGTGCGTTATGACTACTCCTTCATACGCCGGTTTAATCAGAATGGGCAGGTCTGAGTTCGTAATTGCCAGGTCAATGTCGTAGATTACGCCGGCAGTGCAGGTTTCTTCCATTGGTATAACCGGTCTTACTTTGATGTTTCCCAATTCTGTTATCTGTCGGAGCTTATCCAGCGCATTTCCCCGGGTCGTGTCGACAGCCAAGACATTCTTGCGCGTGTTTATTCGGACCTCCTTAATTTCATTTGGTGCCATTCCCTCAAGGAAAACGGAGAGAGCTTGCCTGTTTAATCCTCGAAGGCTGATGGAATTATCCACAGGGATGAAAAGGATGGTGTGCGGCCAGCGCTCAGGTTTTGCATGCAGGGTTGATGTACTCCCGGGTGATGACGTCTTGATGAGTCTTCTTTTTGCCTTTCGGCTCCTCACCGATACAAAGCTGTCGTCCGATGAGTCGTCGCCTGTGACCGAGTAAATCTCAGTGTCTTCGCTGGTGCTAGACCAAGTACCTCGCTTCCTTGAGGAGCTTGTCAAAGTAGACCTCTGGCCCGGCGGGATTGCAGGATCCGCATCCATGACCACGAGAGCAGGAGCCTCAGTGGAGTCTTCACTGCTGGTGGACCGGTTGCCCCTTGTCAATGAAGAGCTCGCCGTGGTAGACTTCTGGCCACACAGGACTGCGGGAGGCTCCGCGTCCATAGCCGCAAGGCTGGACACATAAAGCGCCCCGGAAATCGTGGAAAAATGGACGAAATATAGCTAGCCGAGATAGATGCGTTCTAGCAAAGAGCAACTTCGTCGTCGTTCCAATCTAAATGATTGGAACGCGACCATATGTGGACAACATATCCTCTTGCTTGTTTGCTCATTCATTCATTCATTCATTCATTCATTTATTCAACAAGTCAGTCAGTCAGCCAGTCAGTCAGTCATCTGGACTGCGTAGAGGATACTGGTGCGTTATGCACACTTTATGCTGACTTTATGCTGACAAGTCAGTCAGTCAGCCAGTCAGTCAGTCATCTGGACTGCGTAGAGGATACTGGTGCGTTATGCACACTTTATGCACACTATATGGCGGCGGATGGGGAGCGTCCTTTCAAACCTTTCATTGTTTCCCACTTGTGGCAAGTGGTCTTTTCGTCCACTTTCATATTTCGCTTTCCTACTATTTCTAGATTTCCATTAAAACTGACCGTCAACTTCCCCTAGATGCTTCCTCTGCTTTCGTATATACGACCATTTAAGTGTGATAAAGCCCCTCGTACGGCGTATCCTCCCACGCGAATCCAATTTTAAAGTTATCTCTTCGAAATCTCCACCGCCGAGAGCGTTAAGGATGGGTATCGGAGTTCCGCCTCGTCTTCCTGCCGGCGCAATTACAGCGGCGCCGCTCGCTCGCGCGGTATCAAAGAGGAAACGTCCGTCACAGCTCGACGTACTACACACAAGGGCTATCGCTCGCTTATCGCGAGACGACCGCGACGTCAGTGTCGGAGCGACGGGGCCCTCCGGCGTAGTATAGTTGCGGGCGACGCAGTCGTCAGCTGCTTTGGCGGCGACACGGGCTTGGCACGGGCCGCGGTCACAGCTGTATCCGCCTACGCACGCGCCGGCCTATACCACGATATGAACGTCCTCTCTCTCGGGCAAGGCGCTCCTTCGCCAGTACAGAGTGCGTTGCATTCGTTTCTTAATATCGTTATCTCTCTCTCGTTCTCAGCCTATCAATATCTCAGTGCGGATCACGTTCCGGAACAGGTTCAGCATAAAGTGTGCATAACGCACCAGTATCCTCTACGCAGTCCAGATGACTGACTGACTGGCTGACTGACTGACTTGTTGAATAAATGAATGAATGAATGAATGAATGAATGAATGAATGAATGAATGAATGAGCAAACAAGCAAGAGGATATGTTGTCCACATATGGTCGCGTTCTATCCGAAGTGTGCAACCATGGCAAGTCGTCCAGCTGCGCGACTTCGATTTCGTGACTAAGACACTCAGTCAATCAATAGATGTTTCGGAAATTTTATCAACAAATTACCATAAAGTGAGGAACAATTAATCGGTGAGGAGCGGCCAAGTGCATGGGCATGAATGAATACGTGAGAGCATGGATCCAAAGGATGGTTAAGACAGTGAATGAATGCACGAAGGAATCAATCAACGAAAGGCTATGAATGAGATGATACGAGCTTGATAGAAATGCTGCCTTTGTGGTTCATGACTTACTTCCGTATTCTGAAATGCATATTAGCTTGAATCTCTTGCTTGACCTGATCTAAATGACGCTTGGCGTGAACGTGCCAAGGAAGCTCGTTGCGTTTCCTTCGGCGCGTTCAAGACAGGCGTCACTTAAATCAAGTCAAGCATGCGCTTCACGTTAAGCTGAGTCTACGAAAGCGGGGATGAGGCTCATGACATTGGACGTCAGTATTCTCCTTCTCAAGGGCTTTCTCACCTACGCTTTCATAAGAAAATCAGTGATCATGGCGCGCGAGACGAGGGGCTGTGGATGGTGTGGGCGTGGAGGTCACGGATATCTATTTTAATTTGTCGCAAGAGAAGGGTGTGCGAGTCCACAGGCGGGCGAGATAGGCCGGGCTGATAACACATGGTTCGCTACTGTACATCACAAGCGACAAGCAGATACGAGGATACAGGGTACAGAAGGAACGCACGCAGGGTGAGTGCAGGAGGGGGGGGGGGGGGGGGGGGCAGCAAGCAGACATGCACGACAGGAAAATAGGCTGTTTAGTGGGGGTTTATCTGCTGAAATGGAGCATGGACGAAAGAAAACGGTGCTTTAGCATCCATTTACGGTCAGCCGAATGATGAAATGAGGTTTTGAAGATTGTACATACATACATACATACATACATACATACATACATACATACATACATACATACATACATACATACATACATACATACATACATACATACATGCATGCATGCATGCATGCATGCATGCATGCATACATACATACATACATGCATACATACATGCATACATACATACATACATACATACATACATACATACATACATACATACATACATACATACATACATACATAGTCTTTAGAAACGTTCTGCACATGGGACACGACACGCGGCTTCAGCAGTGTACCGTGGCAGCGTACCGACTCGGAAGTGCGCTCCCTTAAGGAGCTTATAGCATTCTTGCGAGATGCAGGCATTAATGAGACTTATAAATTTGCAATTAACGTCTGCGCTTGTGCATTTCGAGAGCGTGGATGTGTTAATGTGCGCGCTTTTAAAGGAGACGGTTTCCTTTCCTACCTTCCCTCGTTTACCGTGGCTTGCTGCTATCCGCCGCTGCGTCGGTCTGTATCTAGGCTGATATATTTGTGCATAATATATACAAAGGTTATACATGCGCGCCGAATGCAAGTACCGGCTAATAGAGTCGGACCATAACCCCTGTATGCTGACCGACAAATTAGTGTCAGTTGACGGACGTCTGTTCTCTGTAAAAAATAATAGTAATGATAAATTTATACATGAAACCTCTACACAATGTTGGATCTAAAGTATCTCTAAAAACAAGATCTCTTAACGGAATAGCGCAATATATTGGAAGGATTATTTGATTTACTTGAATTTCTTTGATTTAGCCATTTGGTATATGCCACTCGGTGTGCTCCCGTCCTTGGGTGTGCACCACTGGGACACAGAAAGTACAGAATCTTTAAATCTCGCTAGATATGTTTTATACCTCTCTGTGCATAGACCTATCATCGCCATTCTTCCGTCGAGAAATATTATTTATTTATTTATTTATTTATTTATTATTTATTTATTTATTTATTTATTTCGAGCACCACTAAATGCCCCTAATAAAAGGGGTGGCTTTCGGGTCCCATGAAGATATCCCATACATCGCTGTAATCCTCCTGACATATGGCCGTATAAACATCGCACACTGTGCATCTGCCCGATTTGGTGTTTGCACCTCGGCATAGCTTGTGAGCGGTGTACAACGTACAAAATTGCGTGGGATTAAAGTTATGGCCTTTGTGGCTGATAAACACAAGTATTGTTGCATAGGACGACAGTAAAGACAACTGCAAGCATCAACGTTAATTGTCTAGGGTTTAATGTAAGCTTGGCTGCGCATAGATACCGGCAACACTATGTATGTATGTATGTATGTATGTATGTATGTATGTATGTATGTATGTATGTATGTATGTATGTATGTATGTATGTATGTATGTATGTATGTATGTATGTATGTATGTATGTATGTATGTATGTATGTATGTATGTATGTATGTATGTATGTTGTATGTATGTATGTATGTATGTAGTATGTATGTATGTATGTATGTATGTATGTATGTATGTATGTAGTATGTATTGTATGTATTGTATGTATGTATGTATGTATGTAGTATGTATGTATGTATGATGTATGTATGTATGTATAGTATGTATGTATGTATGTATGTATGTATGTATGTATGTATGTATGTCTGTATGTACTGTATGTCTGTATGTATGTATGTATGTATGTATGTATGTAGTATGTATGTATGTATGTATGTATGTATGTATGTATGTATGTATGTATGTATGTATGTAGTATGAGTATGTCTGTATGTATGTATGTATGTCTATGTATGTATGTATGTATGTATGTAGTATGTGTATGTATGTATGTATGTATGTATGTAACTGGCGACGTGCAACCTCACCAGTTAGCGTTAAACTGACTTTCAGCATTTAGTATAAGACATAGTCGTAGGTACTCGGAATGTGCATGCTGCCAACGAGGTCTGCGCATCACAATCATAAGGTGTTGCCTTTCAGAAATCTGAAAGGAAGAACCCAAATTTGCATTCGAAAAGCCGCAGCAGCTCGCGGTGAACGAACTACACAACGTATTCCACGAGAAGGTAGATGTTTGGTACGAAAGCTATAATTTGTTGATATTCACGTGTTAGATCGGAACCTGTATGCAATCGCTAGGAGTCGTTGCTTCAAAATGATTCTATCTGTACGATAACACAAAGGCCGATGCCTTGCTATTTGAGGTTCGATCCGGTTTCCTAAGGACCAAAACATACCGGAGCAAATATTCGCAACCAGATGAGGCATGTGTATGCTGCAGCAAAAATTCGGAGACTAGTCAACACATCCTAATGGAATGCGAAGGGATTCTCCTAGTGAGATCCGTAAGTAACGTACACCTTTCAGACGCGTTTGGATTTAAAGTGGATGGAAGCATCAACCGGTCAGCAGTCGAGATAGGCAGCAGACGTTTAGAGTATTGGTGGAAAAAAATCAGGGAAGAGATTGATACAACCTGATCTGATCTCTTGCAGTCGTAGGTAGCGGTACAAAGTATACTTTCGCGCCATCCAATTGAGGAAAAAAAAGATGAATGAATCGTGCACAAAATGCTAGATAAAAAACGTGTATAGAATACATGTATAAATCAAGCAGGCTAGGTGACTATTTGTCACCACCCCGTTTCAAAGGGGATGCATTACACCACCACCATCATCATCATCAACAACAACAACAACAACAACAACAACAACATCATCATCATCATCCAACGTTCCTTCACTTGTTGCTCCCGGGTTTACTTTGGCCTATGCAGGGTGTTTCAGCGAACACTTTCAAAAAATTTTTAAAGATTGCCTGTGGCAGACAGAACCATTCTAGTTCATGAGCTGGTCTACTCGAAAAGGCGGACATTACTTGCGCGAAAAATTGAAATGCATAATACATATATATATATATATATATATATATATATATATATGAACGAGAAGAAAGGGTACCGAGGGGCTCGATTTTTTTAATAAGCATATCATAAGAAGCCACCAAACAATAACACCAAGGACAACATAGGGGAAATTACTTGTACTTATTAATTGAAATAAAGAAATGATAAATTAATGAAAATTGACGAAAAAAACAACTGTCCGCAGGTGGGGAACGAACCCACGTCTTCGCGTTACGCGTGCGACGCTCTCACCATTGAGCTACCGCGGAACCGTTTTCCCATCCACTTTCTGGGGTATTTGGGGTATTAACTAGAACTAACCCTGGGAGTGTTAGCCAGCGCCACCACTCAGAAACCATAGGGCGGATGTGGAACATCCTTTCTGCCGCAGGCGTCACGAGCACGTGATCTTTTTGGGTGATGGCAACTGGTCAATAATCAATAAACCCACACATGCTACCTACAGGCAGATATATATATATATATATATATATAGAGAGAGAGAGAGAGAGAGAGAGAAAGTTTATTCGCTCGTGTCTAGCATTATGGTATAGTTGGTATAGGACCCAACACAGTGTTCCATATTGGGTTTACTCTAAACGAGATGTCAAATACGTACGGGTGCGCTTTTGCTCTCACGAATTCGGAAGTATCCGGAATATTGAAGGGAGTTGTTGTTGCTGTTGTTACATTCAACATATGGGCACATGCTCCAGAAGGGGGAATGATCACGTTTCCCAATGGAAACATAATATTAAGTCCTCGCTTCCCATTAACCGAGTGGTCGGTACTCCCCATATTTAAATAATAATGGTTATAAATTCTCTCTCTTTTTTATAGTGATCATGCCAATTTTTGACGAAGCTGCTAGATTATGAAAAAAAAAATGACACGCCATTCCGCTGCCGTGAAGGTGGATTACCAGCGAAACAGTTTAGCACACGACATAGAGGTGACACAGAATTTAGATCAAAGGTATGAGCGAATTTTATTTCTCTTGAGCGGCGACGGCGGTCATCCGGAAGAAATACACATTCACACACTTTTATTTTCATCGGCGGTCTTGATCGGCGACACACATTCGTGTGGAAGACTACCGCCACCTCGGGGAGCCGGAGGAAACTAGACAGGCGCGACGGGACCGCCACGCCGGGAGAGCGGAAGGAAGCTAGGCACGCAGGCGCTTGGAACGACTACAAAGAGAGGGCGGTGCGAGCGTACACATGGCAACACAGGTCGCACAGCGGCAAAAAATCTTTGAGAAACCCTTATAATCTACCTGAGAGTCTGCTTAATTAGAAAATGGTGCCGATTGATAACTACTGAAAATGCATATTCAAGTGATGAGACGTGCAATCTTTTGCAGAGAATGAAGCGATATTGCATCGAATTCGGGAGCTGAGTTTTTGCACACGCCGATCTGTTGACGGACACAAAAAAAAATGCAGAAAACCCTAGCCACAGCCAACTTCGCTGTAAAAAGTGCGATCTAATGTTAATAATCTTCCACTTGTTGCAGCAGCTCCGCAATTTCGCGGTATACGGAGGGGTGACTACTCAGCGCAAGCAAGGTGGTGCACGGGCCCCGCGCACATATCTGCGTCAGAAAAGAAAACAAGAAGAAGAAGAAGAAATAGCCAATAACGTATTGCAAGAAGACAGCGATTCGCGCCGGAGGACTGGCCCTAGAAAAAGAAGACCTCACATGTCCAGTCACGATTGTTAGAGTCGTCACAGGCGCCGCGGAGCAGAAAAAAGGCACCGCCTTCCCAACAACATTCGACATTATACATCTCTTCGGTCTCCTCGCGCGGGCCGTTTCCTTTTTTTTCTCTTTCCTCTGATAATCGGCGGTAGCCAGATTCTATCTCCGAGTGGGCCGTCTCGGGTCGTGACTTTTGGTGAAAAGGAGGGCATCCATCACAAAGGGGGGAGGCGAGGTGAGCGGCTACAAAAAGGCGATCCTGGCACTCGAATTGCGATCGTTTCGGCGGAGCTGTACGTGGACGGCTAAGTAAAATGATTGGTGTCTCTATTGGCCGAGAGGTGGCGCAGCGCAGGCCGCCACTTGACGAGGACCTTAGCGAGCATCCACCTGAGATTCAAAGCTGATGAGAAGCGTTAGATGCACTGCAGTCGAGGTAAACGAGCAGCCGTTAGGAATATTGGCTTTAAAAAAACGAAAAGAGAGAGAGAGAGTAGGGAACAGGTGGGTGTGGTATCGTCGCGGGCGCAAGTAACTGGGAAGTGTGTAGAGTTTTTAATGAAGAAAAAGAATAGAACGAATGCTGGAGGGCAACACATCAGATATAGTCAAACTTTATTAGCTCATTCTAGGTAGGTGATTATTTGTCGCCGCCCCATTTCAAAGGCGACGCCATTAGAAATCATCGTCATCATCTCGACGGTCTTCCTACCACCTGCTTCCGAGCTATTTGACTAAATTCTGAATTATTAAGATTCACATCTGCCTTCTTGTCATGTTGTTGATTGTGGGAACAGTGTTCGCATTTCTCGCCTATTTCTGCGTTGATTTCCTTTTGCAACATATAACTACGTGTAGTAGCGTTTTAATGCCATTTTGGTAATTACTAGGCTTATAACAATTGAAACGGTGGGGCTTCCTGCAGCCTTTCGCTGAGTTTCTTCTGGATATTTGTTTGCATATTATTTGCTATTGCCAGGCTAACTTGATTCTCTCTCCCTTCTAACGACTCTCCGCTCGCGCGCACGCACGCACACGCACACGCACACACACACACACACACACACACGCACACGCACACGCACACACGCACACGCACACGCACACACGCACACGCACACGCGCACGCGCACACGCACACGCACACGCACACGCACACACACACACACGAGCGAACGTATATACAGCTGTATGCGTTGACTCGTGTGTGCCATGAACCATGAGCCGAAAACCACGAACCGAAAAGACCATGAACACTCGTGTTGATGGTCTTTTCTTTGTTTCCCGGCTTATCTTGCGTTGGTAGTATCAATCGATAACGAATCCATTGATACTAACACTCGCACGTAATCATGCTGTAACCCTAAGCCACGGTATTGCGATATTACTATCAGAGTGGGCCCACCCACGAAAATTTGATTACACTGCCTGCGAGATCAGCCACCATTAAAAACCGCACTAATACCTACGGGAACGCACATCCTGCTCTGGCATCGGGATCGGCCAACACACACATTCGATTACATGGCCTCCAGAATAAGCGCACCTTATTTTGCGTCCGCACCATACAACGAATGCCGGTCAGTGTCCTATCTATTGCTGTCGCATTTAAAAAAAAGAAGAAGAAAGAGAAAATAAAGATGGCGGAATTGCAGCGCCATCATCACCATGCTGTCATCAGCTGTGGTTGTCGTGTGAGTGCTGCAACCAATTAGTCCAACTTTCAAGTTTGAACTGAATGTGTCGTCAAGTTGATGGAAGCATTGTTTCGCCACGGTTAATCGTTTTTCCAGTGCTGATGCTTCGGATGGATCACTCAGGACTTCCTTTTTCTAAGCTATCGCCCCTCACGCCATGGGTGTTGTTATTACTAGCTGCCTTATACTGAATTCCCGACGTTATGTAGAAGGCCTTCGAACCGATGGTCTGTCGACCCAATGGCGATGTAGATGGTACTAAAGCAAGCAGTTTCAATGGCCGCCGAGTCAACAGTTTGTAAAGTTTATAGTATATGGTCTATCATCTGTTACAAAAAAAAAATTACGTATCGAACGCACATGTTGATATCCGTCTGAAGCGAAGCTTCAGTCAAGCGGTGCACGTTTAAATCACATTCAAATACAATTGAGCGGACCTTCATCCTATGCAGCTTGCAACATCATGCAGTGCTCATGTTTCTGCGCCGCAAAAGCCACAACGTTAAGCTCCTGCAATTTTTATCAAAATGGGGCCGCCGTGACTGGGAAACAATGTTAATATCTGTTATTCACTGCGCGATTATAATAATTATTCCGAAGGTTAACATTGGGGAAGATTAAGTTGAAAATTAAAGGCGAATATTTCGCCATCAGGCGGTGTGCGCATGGAATAGGCATGTTCGGCAAAGCAGCGAATGGCTTTTAAAAAATCATTGAGGACCTGAGCCTGCAAATTGTCTAAGGGTAGATTTGAATTTTGTGCAGAGAAGTAACGCAATTTTCAATAAGCCTGGGCAAGGAAACAATCATCGTGATTGGTTTCACACTCCTGAAGCTGTATATATATATATATATATATATATATATACCACGATCAGTTCAAAATAGCTTGATTTCATTATCTGCAGGGACCTTTTAAGCTCTCATCGATCTTGAATCACTGAAACACATCTGGTCAACCTTTAAGTGGCGTTCATGCCCACAAGTACTCCCCCCCCCCCCTTTTTTTTTTTGTGTCGGCCATATCTCGTAGTAGTAATGTACCCAACATTGCTCGCGTGTTGTGATACCACTCGTTCCCTTATAAAACCACGTCAGGTGTATCCAATTCTCATCGTGGCATTTATCACTGCTAATGATGATTGCGGAAATTTTTGTCATCCGCGTCAGCAAAATCCGTTCGCGTACTTACTCCTTCACGGTAGTGATGGATCTGCAGTATGTAAAAAAAAAAAAAGAAACTCTGTCCGTACTAACCTATAGGAATGATGCTTCTTTACTTCACGCGTACAGGTTACAATTTAAAACGACATTAATACAGATCGGGGTGAACGCAGGGCCGGGTTATATTCGCGGAACCACGACATATGTGGAGAGACAGAAAAACAAAACAAAAACAAAAAACCGCCACGAAACTGAGTTAGCAGAGGAACTCAACAGTCGTGCACCCACCCATTCCGACGAGGTACGTTGTTCACGACTTCTCGCGAAAGTGCCTAGGCAGGGATAGGGTTTAAGATAACGACAAGTGGGGGGAGTATTCGCAGTGTTGTGTAGGCCGGGGCAAGCTCATGGGTGAACGACCGGTGAAAACCGCAGCGAAACCAACGACGCCTACCTCTTCCTCAACTCTACATATACCGTGCAAAGCTTTCCACGACACGCCCACTTTTCGTGCCTAGAAGGGAAAGCGGCGTTACTATATACTGCAGAGAACACTGCACGTTTATGTAGGAGCGCCCGAGCACGATCGTAGCTTATTTTTTTTTTTTTTTTCGCTGAAGTTGTTCAGCAACGTTCACCCTCACCTCCGCCCCCTTCCTCACCCTCTCCCCCAGCTCCGCTTCTCCCCCACTCTCCCTCCTCTTTTCTGTTTACGCTCCTTGTGAAAACGGAGAAGTTTATCCCTCATCTGTCTCTATTCGACGAACGCGTTTACCGAAAAACGCGGGAAACAAGGTCGGTCCGTTGTTTTCGGCGCGCGGTATTTTCCCTGCGCAGATAGCGGTAGTCGGCACGCTTCATCGGGTCCGTGTCTTTAGCGAAGCCGAACTGCCGCTGAGCTCCCGACGCTCGTGGGAGGGGTGAAAAGGACCATGTCGTTGTTGCACGTTCCTCTCTTGTGTGTTGGCATCTCAATTAGGGCTAGGAATAGAATTCCGCCTGTGCATTTCAATCAGGAGCGAGCTCATTGCGTATTTGGGATTTTTATGCGAAGAAAAAGACAGCGGGGGTATTTGTGCCTACTTGGAAGGGGAACGTGCTTGAGCTGGGTTGAACGAGCAGTAAATATAGTTCCAGCAGCAGATAGTTCCTGCCGAAAGTATACCGACTACTGTAGTACCGGTAGTACCGGAACTGTCGGTAGCACCGTTTGCAGCCGGTAATA
Source organism: Dermacentor silvarum (assembly GCF_013339745.2). Classification (NCBI taxonomy): domain Eukaryota; kingdom Metazoa; phylum Arthropoda; class Arachnida; order Ixodida; family Ixodidae; genus Dermacentor; species Dermacentor silvarum. Next base: position 90,219,515 of record NC_051162.1, read on the forward strand.
CCGGTAGTAGTTCCAACCGAAACTAACTGCAATGTCGTTTCTCGCGGAACTTGGCCGTGCAATCGCGCAGTCATTCTGGTCGTGCTCTTTTCGTAGAATACAAATGGGGAAGTTTGCACTAGATTGCAGGTGTTTTTGTGTGTGTTGTGTGTGTGTTGTGTGTGTGTGTGTGTGTGTGTGTGTGCAAAGTTGGGGAAGTTGTGGCAAGTTAGGGGAATAGGTACAGACCCAGTAATTAAGTTCAGAGCCGGGAAAATCACTCAAATTCACTGTTTTATAAAATAACTTTCTTTTCCTTTGCTCGCCTTTTAACTTCGTTCGAAGATGAAGAGCGCCGACGCACACCTGGTATGCACATATCGCTCTGTGACATCCGTAAATGTGTTATGAGGGGAAACTCATCCGAACTTGCGCGCTACTGAGCTGTGTTCGATATTTTGCCAGTGGATGCTCTTGCACTGAAATTGAAGCGTTCTGAATGCAGTGCAACGATTTCATGCGTTTTCCTTAACATTTTGTTTTTAATTTAGTACCACATTATTAAGAAATGCCGTAAAAAATGTTCAATTGAACGAAACCCTTTACGAATCTCGCCTCAATACGATATTTTTCTGTGAGAATAGTATAAGAAACAGGTGGAATTCTAGAACTACACACGCATCATTTATCTAGCAACGGTGCATGCCACGTTCCCCCCAACCTCCCCCGTGCGTTCCTGCGTGGCTCCATCGTTCGCCGAAACTGTCTTCGCTGCAATAACAATGCATGAACGGGAAGCCCACTTCAGTGATTCTCCCCAGCTTACGATTTATGTGGCATGAAACCTTTGCCGTATTTGCGACCAGACCTCCAATTCAAGATATTCTGAAAGGACTGGATACAAAGAAAGAGAAGAAAGAAAGAAAGAAAAAAAAAAAAAGAAAGAAAGAAAGAAAGAAAGAAAGAAAGAAGAAAGAAAGAAAGAAAGAAAGAAAGAAAGAAAGAAAGAAAGAAGAAAGAAAAAAAAGAAAGAAAGAAAGAAGAAAGAAAGAAAGAAAGAAAGAAAGAAAGAAAGAAAGAAAAGAAGAAAGAAAGAAAAGAAAGAAGAATAAAGAAAGAAAGAAAGAAAAGAAAGAAAGAAAGAAAGCGGCAATTTTGCGTGCATTCGTGGACATCTTTCACGCTCGGAAAAACACTTTTATGTAGCACGTATTGAGTGGCAGAAAGCTTTATCGCGAGTTTCTCATGTTGTTCTACAATTTTTTCATTGACACTTTTAATCTAAATATTATATTTGAGACGTTTATTATTAATTATGGCTAATTATGTAATTAGACGGAATGCAAAAAAATAATCTGAGTATCTCCAAGCGACGGCAAACTACATTACTTTGGCTTTGTCTAGCTACGTGGCATTTGCATATTTGTAAAGTTTGGCCCAAGTTAAGTGAAACGCCTTGCATATGTCGTTGTACCAAAAAGCCCGCCTATCCACCTTTTGCAGTATTTTCCGATCTAATATGTGTCCAGGTAAGGATTTCCCTCCGTCAGACTAGCAGGCTGTTCAAATGTCTGAGGTAGCCGTCACGTTTTCGCGTTATTCAAATGACGTCGATACATCGTCG